>NW_019416404.1:1775585-1897579 GCF_000390285.2 Anoplophora glabripennis | reverse complement strand
GAAAGGAAAGGAAACAAATAAAAACCGGTATATAAAAAGAAAAGGTACCTTTCTTTCTTTCAATTGTTGTATACAAATAGTGCACAGACTAACAGTAAATTTCGTTTAAAAACTTGCTATATTTAGAATCAATCAGCTGAAACAAATTTAAGTCAGACATATATCAAACATCATAAAAATATTTGGCCAATTATTTAAATTTATAGATCATAAGATTAGATATAAAGAGGAACACATTAAAACAAGAAATTATACGAGTAAATATAAATTAAATCCAAAAAGGCAACCAGTAATACAGATCGAAATAAATTCTTGTTTTAAGTGTTCAAAACAGTGTAAGAACTTCAAAATATTTGACAATTTGTGTGACATTTCTCAATTGAAATATTGATAGACCATATTAAATACCAGATTGATATTAATAAATTAATTTAAACCTCTATTGTTTTTGAGTTGTTAGTTTGCATGGTTTCTGGAAGAATACTAGTTTGAATTGAACCAACTCCTGAGCAGGGTTTACAGCTAGCAGGGCAAAGTATACAACCAACACTACACTAAAAATTGAAATTACAGGTTACACTAAAACTTAAATTAAAATTAATTTGGCACTCATATAAACACATAGAAAAATTATCACATAACTACACCATAACAATATATATATATATTTAACACCCCGTATCTCGAATACTACGTTCTCAGGAAAAAAGTTTATAGAGCAAACTCTACTTATTTTTTGGCAACTAATCTATACCTGCAGTTTTTGTATTTAAAGTGTTATATAATATCTCATTATGAATGAACTTTTATAAAAGCATTTTAAAAATTTCCAACAGTAATGTGGTAGCAAAACCTGCAACATATAGAAATTTTCGTAGAAAATCTAAGTTTTGGGATTGTAGCAGTCTAAAATAATTATATCTAACCTATGGCAAAAATTGCGATGGTCAAGAGGCATAATGACGGATTTTGAAAAACTGTTCTATGATGTTCCGAAGTATTTACTACTTCCAAAAAATATCTTATTTCCGTAGAAAATAAAAGGTTTAGTAGAAAAATATTGACATTTAAATTTTAAATCTAAACTCACGCAGAAACAGTCGCCGCCGCCGGTGTCATGGCGTCTACGTGACGTCACATCTATGTTTGTCAACAGTAAACATAAGGTGCTAATATTTTGTGTTGCAAGATTCATTTGTTAAATAAAAATACAAAGTTACCATAATAGTATATGGATTTTATTTACCCTCAAAATGTACTTTGGTATAATAATGGATACACATATTATCTTTCCATGAAGAGACTAAAACATTAAGAAAATCTCATACATAGTTGTTATCAAATGTAACATTAATTATTTCTACTTTTTTATTTGCACTGTAGTTGCAATCAGCTACACCGAAATAGCCCTTTTGAAACCCTGTTAAATACATTTGTAGCTGCCATCTGCACATAAAACTTCTGTGTCGGTTTTACTTTTTCCATATATATTTTAGAAGTCTTCATATTCGTGATACATTTAATTTCAATAATACTGTCTTCACAGATTCCATCAGGCGATCCTGCTATCGCGGGATAGTTTTTGCAAAACACATTTTTTACAATTTTCCCCCAGACTGGTACTTTTAGTTTTCCTCACTTCATTCTCCAACAGTCTATCGCGTTTCATGGTCGATATGTCTGCGATTTTTCTTCCCATTGTTAACGTGATCAGAGTTGCATCACTGATTTTGCATCGACTAAATTCAAACGCTCGTGAGGCCATCACTCTGCCATATCTTAACTCATGCCAAAAACAGCTTTGATGTTGATCTCGTCTCTTCTTCAACTTTCATGACATCTTCATCAGTCAAAACGAGTTTTTCCAAAAATGTGTCGCAGGACTGTTCTTTGTATTTCAGCACCAATTTATGTATGGATAAATTTTTGATCACAAACATAGTCTTTGTGATATTTTATTAACTCGCAGTTGTTGAGCTTTATTTTCTTTTCTTCTTTTAGAAACTTTTCAAGTACCTAACGTTACCTGATTATGGTTTTGGTAACACAAAACTAATCAATTGGGAAACACAAAATATTTAAACGAAGATAAATGAAACAAAATGACATTTACATAGATGTGACGTAATTCGCTCTGATTGGTGTTCAACCTATCATGGCGGTTTGTTGTATTTTGTAGTTTTATTTTATCAAAAGTATTATGAATCTCGCTCATAATATAAAAATAAATACGTTTTTTATAATCCATGAATCATATTTCATTAGATAAATACATAATTTTAGTGATCCTTGGTTACTGTCATCATGCCCTGGTTCATATGCTGCAGTCGTCTTGAGTTGACGATCAAACCCATGGTCTGGCGGCTTCACAGATCTCGTGTGGTTGGACCTCGCCGCGCGCGGGCTAGATTGGAAACATTAGTAAACATTTGCTCTTACAGAGCGTTTTCTACCCTTCCACTGCTTATTGGTCGTCATTTCTGTTTCGGCTTCTCGCATGCACATGGTCATTCCATGTCATTCACGAAGCGTTTGGGTTGATAAACTCAAAATTTCGAAAGTATAGTGAAATTTTCGAAACTTTTCCTCCTCCGGTTTTTTCAACTGCTTTGACGCCTCAAACTGTCGTCGGCCTTGCTAACTGTCTGTAAACCGCTGATTTGACACCTGGATCAGCGTCGTCTTCAAATTTCGAAAGTTGAGCGTTTTTTTAAAAATCTTCCGCAGCTAAATTAAATGAACACATTTTCATTATTCCGGTCAAGGCTTACTAAGTAGGTATAACAGAATTACCCACTGTGGCAGCGTTGGAACTCTTGCAAACCCGTTTCCTTAATCAGTTCCTGCGGAAAACTGCCCTCAGGTCACGGGACCCTCATCCGAAACACCTCACGCTTTACAAAGGGCGGCTACCCTCAAGTGCGAACGCACCAGCGCCTGTAATTTATGGGGCGAAAAAAAGGGTATATGCGAAAACGAATATCTCCGCTCGAGGGGTTTAACGGTTTGGGGTAGGGCCGAGGGTCCGGTGGAACTTATTCTTCTTGCTCTCGACCCGGCAACGCGGAGGCCAGATTGTGCAGGCGTGAACATAATTAGTCAGGCCCCGGAGAATTAAAAGTAACGGTGGATGCAGAACGGCCCGCTAGATTAGATTCGAGCGGAGCGACCTTGGAAGTTTTGTTTTCCGCAGTCGGATAAGTTCGTCCTGATAAGATGAAAGTGACAGTGAATTTGCTAGTGCGGTGATAATTTAGTAATTAAATTATTCATTACATGGTGATCCATAATTTCCTTTTTCTAGATAATAACTAGCTTATTGTTAACATGTTTGAATAAATGAGGTATCAGTTATTTTCTTAGTTATTATAAAAAATGTAGACGTATTTTTCAGGTTCTGTTATGTTTTCTTTTGGTTCATTAATAGTCTATTAAACAACACGTTTAGAAAAGCAAAGTTTTACTAAACGAATACAGCTTTTGAGTTTAAAAAAGCTATATGGGTTCAGTAAACATGTTTTTCTTACGAGTTTTGTTTATCCTATTTTTTCGCATTTTGTGTTATTAATTAATTATAAGCAAAGAGTGAGGATTTTCGTAACCTAGTAATCTCACATGGCTTTGATTATTTATATAATAATAGTTAAGAGTCATTTTGGTGAGTCGCATTGATTCTAAGTTATACAGGGTGTTCTGAAAGTCCATCAGGAAACTCCGGGAGGTGATTCTAGGGATTAAAATATTACTAGTATGTAATGAATTTTTTTTCGAATTGTCAAAGTTCATTTTTTTTATTTTTGTATTTAAATAACTTATAATAACTTAATTCTAGTTCGATTAGTCTCTCATTTGGCACACCCACTAAGTAGATGAATCTCTATTGAACCAGTCAGAGAAAAGTTTCATTATGCGCCGCTAGAGGGCACTTTAAATAGAACTCAAAATTTGTTTTGTTTATAACTTTTTTTCTTACTAGACATCACAGAAATTTAAACATTATTGAAAAGAGAAACAATATCAAAAAAAAATATATGTACTCTTTATTCAACGTAGGTAACCGTTTAGTAGGAAATCGCTATTAAAGTATTATTAAACAACAAATTTTTGATAATACTTTCTGCAATTAATCAAGTTGCCATGCTGTAATACCATCTTTTGTAAACCTATGTTTTTAAAAGAGCTCCAAACGATAAGTTCTTATTAATGAAAGTGGTACTAATATTTGGGATTTAAGAATTGTGTAGTTTAACTGTTAAAGATATAGAAGAAACGGGGAAAATTTTGGTTATAACTTTACATGATAGCAAAACCAAAAAGAAACGTGTATTTATTTATTGTAGAATCAAAGTGCAATGGACATAAAATTTATAATATGTATTTACAATTGAGACCCAAACAAGTAAAACACAATATATTTTTCATTTACTATAATCAAGGTAAGTGCACAATAGAACCAGCTGGTATCAACAGTTTTGCAAAAATTCCCCAAAGAGTTGCAGAATACTAAAAACTCCCGGATTCATCAAGTTACCTGGCCATTGCTTGTGGAGGACGTATATTCAAACACTTAAAATACATGGAGGATGGCAGTCAACTAATGTGACTGAGTATATCGAGGAAAGCATCATCAATAAGTTCAAAAGTATATTTCATCAGCAAGAACTAGTGGCACCTCAGGATCGTTCAGGAATGCAGATAGAGAATCATAGTTTCCAAGAAGAACAAGTAGAATTGAATAAATTTCGTGTTGTTAACTTTTCAAATTTGAATAATTTATTGTACTTTTAAGATATGTAACAATGTTTTCAATATTTTAACAATTTTCTGTCAAACTGTTTTTATTAACAGTGACATTGCTATACAGGGTGTTGCAAAATGTTGTTCAGAGAATTCTAGAGCAAATTCTACATCCAAAAATACGAAAAAATCCTATAAACGTAGGTCCGCAAATGCTTCGTTTTCGAAATAGAGGATGTCAAAAAGAAATAAAAATATATTAATTACTGCTAGCGATATGTTATTGGTAATGTTAATAAAGTGAGTTTATTGTTAGAACCTTCTTGTAAATTTGGACATTTACGTTTTAATACAAATGTAGGTACATTGAAGTCAAGATAAAATGTTTAATGTTTCTTAAAAAATTATTGGCAAAATTGTTTAAAATCTTCAATAGCTCGATAGCCGATCTCTAAATGACAAATGTGCAAGGGGGCCTTTTTGCTTTAAAATAAATGAGGTTCCTTAAAATAAAGTAAAAACGAGTAGAAAAACCAGTGGCGTAGATTTTCTGGTCAAAAATCAATAGGTTCTCCCCCATATAGCGGGTGGGCCACTAGTGTGAGAAAGTAAAATAATTTCCTTGTTACTCATAATACAGAAAATATGTTTATATAAAAGTTGTACAGTATCAAGGAAACTAAACTACAAGATTAATTTGGAACATACAGGGCGATGAGTAAAAACGGAACACGCCAAATATTACATTTTTTAAATGGAACACCCTGTATATTTTTAAACATATAGATTTCCGAGAAAATTCTGTATATGGCAATATAAACAGTATATCATTTTAGTGCGGGGTTGCCAAGTTATGTAGAAAATTCGTTGAATTGTGGAAAAAACATGACTTCGAAGAAGCTGTATTAACTTTCACCTACTAAAACTTGGAACAAAATAATTAGACAGAGTTGTAGGCAAATGTTAGGCAAAGGATCCCATATTAGCTAATATCGATATTTTATACAGGGCATTTTTTTTATAATACAATCATTTTTAGAAAGTTTAAACTTGATTTTCTAAAATTTTTCAAATGGAACACCCCGTATTTTATTATTCTATTTTATTCATATATCGGTCCACTTCAACTTTTATTAAGCATGTTCTATATCTAAAATTATTAGTTTTTAAGATATAGCAACATTTTTATTATTTTATAGAATACCGCAAATAAATATTAACTAATAAAATTAACTCAAAATGGAATGATAAACTATGAATTGACAAGTTAACACAATGTGACAGTTTTTTTCAAAGCCATTTCGTGCGACCGAAAATAATAAAAATTAGTTTTTTCCAGAAATGTTGCTATATCTTAAAAACTAACAACTTTAGGTGTATATACTTAATAAAAGTTGAAGTGGACTGATATGTGAATAAAATAGAACAATAAAATACATTTGAAAACTTTTAGAAAATCAAGTTTGAACTTTCTAAAAATGATCGTATTATAAAAAATGCCCTATATAAAATATCGATATTAGCTAACATAGGAGTCGTTGCCTAACATTTGCCTATAACTCTGTCAAATATTTTTACTCCAAGTGTTAGTAGTTGAAAGTTAATTCAACTTCTTCGAGGTCATGTTTTTTCCAAAATTCGAAAAATTTTCTACATTCTTGGCAACCCCGCATTAAAATGTTAAACTGTTTATATTGCCATATATAGAATTTTCTCAAAAATCCATGTTTAAAAATAGATAGGGTGTTCCATTTAAAAAATGTAATATTTGGCGTGTCCCGTTTTTACTCATCGCCCTGTGTGTTTCAAATTAACAACTTTTATATAAACTTTGTTCTGTATTGTGAATAACAAGGGAGTTATTTTACTTTCTCACACTACTGGCCCACCCTGTATAAGCCCCTGATAGGTCTGAAATGCAATCGCTTATACCAAATTATAACCTACGTATCATAAATGTATTGACCCAAAATTAAACTTTCCAATGAAAAATAAATAAATAAATACAAATTTTGATATTATCAATAAAAAAAATTTTTTAGTTTTTTTTTCGAAAACGAAGCTACGTTTATAGAAAAAATTTTTTCGTATTTTTGGATGTAGAATCTGCTCTAGAATTCTTCGAACATTTTGCAACACAAGTGACATTTCATGTAATAAAATGCTACTTTTTTAGTAAACGGTTTTAAATTTAGTAAAATTATTTGTCATTATTTGTCAAAATATATCCTTTGCTGAATCAGTTGAACCTATACCTACATATATCAATTTGAAAATTGTACAAAATTAAATAAATCAAACTAGGCAGACATGCTGTTCATTACAACGAATTTTGTAAAATTTGTATACCTAAACGAGCGTATACATTGTTTATTATAATTGGGGCATAATGGAATCCCGGTCATTTTGGAATTAATGACGCCGTGATTTTATAATTTATCGTTTTTGGAAGGCGTAATTAAAACACAATGGCTCAATTTACATAATTATCGTCGGTAAATTCGTACAACTACAAATGATTACAATTTATAATAAAAGCGGAGTCCGCATTCAAGCCTCAGACGATAACAATGAATCGGCGGATGGGATTTTTAATAAAACACCCCGATTGCACCGTCCGCCGAAGCAAATGCAATGTTAATAAAATGTACATAATAAATCCGGTAGGAACATCTGCACCTGATTGTTTACTTGAGTCGTTCCACGTCAAAAACAGGAGATCTCGTTATGCCGCTCATTTACCTCGCAACAATTTAAGTGGAAGAGGAAAAACTAGGTTTAATTATAACTTCTCCATGAAAGAATGTCCGGACTCTTTTACAAAAGTAAACAAACCGTTCGGTAATAAGCGAGACTCCATCATACTCCGCTGCTTCGAGGAAAAAAAACAGTCACAGTATTTTCTAATTTAAAAATTCAATTATGTGCGGTCGTCAAACATTTTGTTTTAATCTCCGTTGTCTTTGCTTGAGAATTTAATATGTCAGAATTTAGTTGGACGGCTGAAAACCGAGCGGACAACTCTGGGAAAATTGAATTCAGCAGACGGTTGCAGCTGCACAAGCAGAAGTTCTTTGCAAAACAAGAATACGTAATATAGAGAAAGAAAATATACCTAAACTTATAAGAAGCATTGTTCTGCTAAAGATGTCTGAAATTGCTCGCTTACTATCTATTGCATTTGAATGTTGTTCCGGTAAATTTGAGAAGTGAAATAAAAAAAAAACAATATCACATTTATAATTTGAGGAAAGTTATCCACAGACTTTCAGCCATAGATACCGAGATAGGGTGAAAAAAGAAAACAACTTGAGCTATTGCCTAATTAATTAACATTTTCTCAATTTGTCAATGTGGGTTAACGGAAATTGAGGTGTGGATAGAGGGCACTATCAAGTTAACAAAATAATACTTAAGATACAACTGCAAAAATTTTCTATTGTACGTTTGTTTTCAAAAGATTTTACCGTTTAAATTATCGTAAAAAATGGTCATAAATATTTATAGAATCATATCGATATTTTTAAATGTCACTTTGATGCCAGTATTCTTCGACTGTTTAAGCAATCATGCTGTAGTTTGAAATAAAATTTTATGTTAAAAGTTTTTGATAGAATAATCTTTTCCCTTTCCTCAGAACTTTCATGGGGTGGCAATGTAAGCTTTAATACCTAAGAAGTCATGGAGACAATATGAATAGGATTACAAACAATATCTAACAAAAGCCGGGACGCGTGGTAATTTATTGGTTAGTTCTCGGAACGGATGATCCAAACAAGTAAAATATTTCAGTCAACACTAATTATCGAAAGTTCACTTAAACTGTCGGGGCCATGTGTTGAACATCTAGTATAGAGCGCAAAATTGATATTTCAAATAACGCGTAAAATGCATTCCAAAGAACGTTCCAAGAATAAGTTCTTAGAATGTTGTGAGGAAAAGAAAGTAATAGATCAAATAGCTGGTTTTTAGGCGGATTTTCCAAGCTATAAGAATAGATTAAATGAGATGGACTAATCCGTCCCGTATTGCTACACAGAGTCACTAGAGGAAGGCTAGGGTTATTTGTAAGTTTAGTCTCAAAATTATTTAGATAAATGTAAAATCAGTCAATTAGATAACTATTAACATGGCACAGTTATGCCAAAGCGTACCGATATCCAGGGTCCCGCCAGTAAGATAAGAACCCAAGAAATGGGCGTGTCGAAGCGAAGTGTCGAATTCAGGAGAGATCTACGAAAAAAGGTCAGTGCTTCCTTAGGTTCCACATTGAGCAGTCTACTTAGTTTTAGTCTCGGGTTAATTTAATAATGGATAAAGTCATTCCAAATTTTCCTATGGATCTCGCGTTCCCTGAATCTCGGTACGCTGTCGCATGTAAATAAATAAATTAATAATGTTGCTCGAGCCCGTTGTGTCGTTTGTTTGTTTGTTTTGTTTTTATTGTTATTAAAACCCTTCCTGGAAGTGTTGGTGCTTCCTTTTGTTTCTGTCAACTTCAGTGTCACCCTTTATAGCCAGCCACTGGATTACATTCTACGTAAGTAATAGAGGGTAAGTGCCTGAAATTCATTCTCTGAACGTACAACATTTCTAAGTTCCCACGTATTAATGAAAGTATAATAATAATTATAAACTCCCTTTCGAGAATTGAATAGTAAACTCTTGAAATCCAGACTCGTATGATACTGGTCATAACGAGATATAGATAATTAAAGAAATAATCCCTCAGGTTACAAATATAACGATTGGTATAGTTCGACTTATTTTTCAATAAAGGCAAAGCATATAAAATCGTTGAGCCCATTGGTTGAAATATGCCGTGGTGTATGTTTTACTTATACTGGGTGTTCAAACTTGAGTTAACTTTTTAAATTTGCCACGATGTGTTTTTTGTACTAGAATGATTTCAGTTTTTGACAGCTGTTAAGTAGAAACATGACGGTTAATAAATATGGAAAAGCATACGATTAAATAACGCGTCTTTATTGCTACAAATTATTTTAAATTTGGTCAAAGTTATGCAGAAGTTGGAAGAAAATATCGTACAAAATATGAAAAAACAAATTGTCCAACAAACAGCACCTTTCAAAATATTGTAACAAAATTTAAATAAACTGTTTCAATTCAAGATCAAAGAAGTAACATTTACAGTCACAGTGGTTTTTGATGCCCAAACCATTCAACATCTGAAAGAAAACATAATTCAGCAAATCACTCAAATTGAACCTTTATTGTGAGAACACGTGATGGAAAATTTTGCGAAAAGATTGTAGTAGTAGTTTGAAAAATTGAAATCGGTTGATCGTTTTTTTTTTTGTTTTTAAACAATTAGATTACATTTATCAATTTGCAATTTAGTTTTTTTTTAAATTATAATTTTAAAGTACTATTTTTTCTTAATTTTATCTGTATTTAACAAAAAGATTAATTTCCAAATAAAAAAAAATAAGTGTTTAAACAAAAATTATTTAAACAATTGTGATAGTTATAACTAAATATATTCATATTCAGTGTTGAAATATAAACGTGAACAAATTTTTTCATTAAAAAAATACAATAGCATAGGTTAAAATATACAGTATATTTAATGCATAAATAATAAACTTTGTTTATTACAAAATATGTGCAAATTAGACAGTTGGCATTACGATATTCGAATTATTTGGCTCTCAAGACATCGGATTAAAAAAAGATCGAATTTGGTCCATTAGAAGCCGAGACAATGCAATTATTTTTTTCGTACCTTCGCATTTTGAACCTCCGAATTCAGTCTCAGAGCGAAAGCCCCCTCCTTCACTTTTCGTGTTTTGAATCACTTTTCACGAGTGCGAGCGACGCTTTTCCGATGATTTATCTATGTTGCCAATAACTTATGAATATGAAAATTTTTTCCAGCTTAGAACTCGAAAAAACGAAGCCACTGGATCGAAGATTATTGCTAAATTGTTTATAAATTATCGAAAATGCCGACAAACTTAGACCGCTTATATCTCGAGAACCAATAAACGGATTTTTTTTTAAAGAAGCGTCTTTCCCAGTACTTTGAAATTATAATTTTTGAAGAAAATTAAATTGTAAATTGATAAATGTAATCTAATTGTTTAAAAATAAAAAAAAGAGTGTTAACTTTACAAATTTATTGTGGCTGTCCTAATCAACCGATTTCAATTTGTCAAAAACCATTTGAAAGGTTTTTTCTATATGAAAAAATTGCAAGTATCTAGATGCTTTATTTGAGGCTGTGCAACATTTTGAAAATTTGAAATATTTTTTTCAAAATTTTTTTCGAAAAATTATTGTGCGAAAACTATCCAACCGATTTTAATAAAATTTGGTGTGTTGTTTTATTATACTCTAAAGTTTTTTTTTTACTAAAATTAGAATGCCCTCGGAGCAATTAATATATTTTTTAAAAATTATCCAAAAAACTTGATTATTTTACCTTTTCTTCGTCAATTACACAGGCCGACAAAATTTTAAAAAAAAAATTCCAGAGATCAGACACTACGCTTCCGAAGGCATTTGGCGCGCTGAATCCGAATCTGGACTCAGAATTGATCCATCACCCTAGGTTTCCGAGATATTCTAACCTAAAAGTGCAAAAAACACGTACTTTTGCTATATTCAAGGTTATGTAACTTGGCGAAAAAAATTTTTTTCTCAAAACTGAAAACATCATTGGAAACGACTATCTTTCCCCTTCAAAACGCATTTTTTTATTTGGAAAAAGCTCTATTTTTCGCGGAGATATCGTCAATTTAAGATGACCAGTATGGCTATATTATTACATCATGGCTAACCCCATAACACTGAGCGCTGCTAGCCCTAATTGTTAGGAACGTTAACCCCAAGCCCTATAACCCCACAACACTAAGCGGAGCGAGCGCCCTCATCGTCAGGAAGGTTAACTTCAAGCCCTATAACCCAATAACACTAAGCGCTGCGAGCCCTAATCGTCAGGAAGGTTAACCCCAAGCCCTATATGTCTGGAAGGTTAATCCCAAGCCCTATAACCCCACAACACTAAGCGCTGTGAGCCCTAATCGTCAGGAAGGTTAACTTCAAGCCCTATTACCCAATAACCCATAATACCCATTAATTGTGTTATAGGTCGAGCCATGGTTTAATAAGGTAGCTATACTGATCATCTTTAATCGACGATATCTCCGCGAAAAATAAAGCTTTTTACAAATAAAAAAATGCGTTTTGAAGGGGAAAGATAGTAGTTTCCAATGATATTTTCAGTTTTGAGAAAAAAAATTTTTTTCGCCAAGTTACATAACCTTGAAAATAGCAAAAATACGTGTTTTTTGCACTTTTAGGTTAAAATATCTCGGAAACCTAGGGTGATGGATCAATTCTGAGGCCAGATTCGGATTCAGTGCGCCAAATGCCTTCGGAAACGTAGTGTCTGATCTCTGGAATTTTTTCCTTGTTGGCCTGTGTTATTGATATCTTGCAACATCGGTAATAAATTTAAACATTTTTAACTTACAGTATATTGTGCAAAATTCAATTCTAAAACTTTTTTCTCTTTCAATATTCTTCCAAAATGCATAGGTTCTAAGATATAAGTAGAAAACTAGGTATTTTTTAAAATTTTTTAAACATTTTTGCAATTTTGAAAATGTTCCGGACCTCGCCCAGATCTAGGGATCTACACTTTTATTATGTGAGTTGTACGGAAGGTATTTCAGCAAAAATTAGCTTACCCCCTCTTACATCCAAGAAGTGGGATATTTCGACAGATCTGCCCTGGTCTAATATGAAATACCAAACAAAACATATATATTTAATGATGAAGGTACTTTCAACGCAGTAATTGCTTTTGAGCGGCGAAGTGATAAAGTAACAGTGTATGCAGAACAGCCGAATTTCACAAAATGATGTTGGTGATATGGGATACTATTTCCCGAGTTACGCATTAAGATATTAAATTACTGTCATCAATTGCCAATTAGTTAGATATTGATAGTTATCGTGCCTTTTAATATACAGCAATTAATTTATGCGTTTGGAGAAATAGTTTACAGAAAAAGAAGCACATTATGTTATTAATTTCAATTTTCTCATAAATATTTAATTACAGTCTCGACCCCTTTGATTGCCTTTGATCTATTAAGTTTATATTACACTTTAAAAGTTAATTGCATACTAATATTTTCAAATTTATGATTACTTGACTTAAACAGAAAATAATGAAGCAAAATCTAGAGACGGCTATAATATATAGTTTAAAATAAGTTAATACTTGTTTAAATTAATAATCATCATCCATTACACGCCTGTATGTTTGGATATATCGCAAAATCTAGAGACGGCTATAATATATAGTTTAAAATAAGTTAATACTTGTTTAAATTAATAATCATCATCCATTACACGCCTGTATGTTTGGATATATCGGGATTAGGAGTTTTTGCTTGAAAATATATTCCTGGCGAGGCACATTACACAGAGCAGTATATTACTGGTTTAAATTATACGATTTATGGGGGCTTCAGGTGCATACTGTGCTGTATTGTACAGCTAAACTGAAAATATAGATCACCTCTAGACGCCTGGTAAGTAATAGCTCTTATGCGCAAGTGGGTGGTGGGTGTAAGTGTAACTCGGTTTCTAAGTCTAATGTAAATCCATTTCCTAAGCGCGTGGGTTTCAACAATAGGTAAATAAGGGCAGTAAAATATTGAACCCTCTATGAACTTTTTTCTCTTAAATTATATTTTCTTTCGACTATTAAATATTGCATACAAAAACTTGACTCGTTCTGTTACAGAATTTGAACTAACAATTTTTTAATGGTGCAATTAACAAACATTTATTTTGATAATTGAATGCGTTCACTTTTTATGTATTGATCTAATTACCAACACGATGGGAGTTATACAGGGTGGCCAAATGAAAACGAAACAAAGCCATTTTCTGGAACTGCGTCAAGATTATAGAAAAACGCTCAGACCCGTCGATTTTAGATTAAAGGGGGACATTCTTTGCTGGTATTTTTGACCCCGCCACTTTCACCCCCAAGCAATCACCCCAAAATATTTAAATGGCACTGGGGTTGAGTAATATTTCTTTTGAAAACTCTTACAATTCTCTTTACAACAGACCAAATTTTATAATTCCTCCCAATACTTTGAAAAAAAATACATTTTAAAATTTAAATTATGTTTAGTTGCTTACTTACTACTTAGTTGATTAAATGTTCAAACTGATGACCGCCCGCTTCCATACAAGAATAAAGATTTTGTTCGAAACGTTCGCGCACATTCCGTAGCATTTGCGGAATGATTCGACGGCATTCGCCGACAATTCTTTGACGCAAATCTTCCAGCGACGTTGGCTGTGTTTTATAGATTTTACTATCCCCACAAAAAGAAATTAAGGGGCGATAAATCCGGTGATCTGGAGGCCACTCAATGCTGCCTCTTCTCCCAATCCAATTCCGTAGAAAACGTTGGTCCAAATACTGACGGACAATTAACGCATAATGCGGAGGAGCACCGTCCTGTTGAAAAATCAAATGATCTTCATCATACTCTGGAACATTTTCAATAATATCAGTCAAGGCAGGGTCAATAGCGTCTTCCAGTAATTGCAAATACATTTGGCCAGTCAAATTACCAGGTAGAAAAAAAGGACCCACCAGCCGGTCACCGAAAATTCCAGCCCATACATTTAATTTTTCCGGTTGCTGTGTATGCACCTCGTGAAAAACTCTTGGGTTTGAATCGGACCAATAGCGGCAATTGTGACGATTTACCGTCCCGTTCAAGAAAAAACTGCATTCATCAGAAAAACAGATGTTAAAAAGGAACTGTGGATCGTTCCCTGCTCGCTCACTCATTATTTCGCAAAATTGCAAACGGCGGTCATAATCATCCTCATGAAGTTCCTGGACTAAATGTATTTTGTATGGATGGAATTTATTCTTCTTCAAAATGGTTTGTATGCTAGTTCGATTGATCCCAGACACAGATGCCAGCTGCCTCGTACTTAATGTAGGATCAAGATGAACTTGTCCCAAAACTGCAACTTCACTAGCTTCATTAACTATAGGTTTTTCAATTTCTCGTTTTTTATTGGCTACGTTCCCTGTCTCTTGAAATTTTTTTACTAACTCTAGAACATACTTCCTCCTGACATGTCGATCTTGATGTTGTTCATTAAATAGCTGAGCTGTTCTATTCGCACATTTATTGTTCATAAAGTAAAGCGAAATGATATCTACCCTTTCCGCAATGGAATAAACCATAGTGTTTAATTTTCAAAAACACAATTAAATAAACTACCAACCAACGCTTCCAAATAATACTAGAAAATAATTTGGAATCCACTAATTTTACGTTCATTGTGTGTGTATAGCATTCATTTCTGTTTTTTACAATTTTGTTTTTTTTTACGAAAGTGATAACAAATCGCCAAAAACCAATGTAACGCAAGAAATACTAAATTTATACCATTGGCGTACTTAACTCGAATGACTGACATTTTTACCGTTACTAATTGTTTGTACATAAGTTTCAACTTTAAAATCAAAATTCTTAATAAGTATTGGGCGGAATTATAAAATTTAAAGTCTGTTGTAAAGAGAATTGTAAGAGCTTTCAAAAGAAATATTACTCAACCCCCAATGCCATTTAAATATTTTGGGGTGATGCTTACCCTTGCTTGGGGGTGAAAGTGGCGGAGTCAAAAATACCAGCAAAGAATGTCCCCCTTTAATCTAAAATCGGCGGGTCTGAGCGTTTTTCTACAATCTTGACGCAGTTCCTGAAAATGGCTCTGTTTCGTTTTCATTTGGCCAGCCTGTACATACAGGGTGTTTCTAAAATAGGGTTCCAAACTTCTGCTGCATTTATAACTCATTAAAATAAGCCAAAAAGTTCCTATTAACATGTGCCCTAAAACGCACCCTTAGGAAGTTATATGCCCTTAAAAGGGCTCAAACAAAACTGTTTTCTTACTAATTAAAAACACTGCAAAGCTCAATTGACAGTTTATCAATAACTTAAATTGTTAATCGTTGTGGCAACGTCAGTCATTTATTTGCCATGGTAAACAGATTTTTGTATGATTTGCATGTCGAAAACGGAGTAGCCCATGTTATTTAACGTAAAAAGTTATGTAAGACCCATAATTTTTTTTTCTGTTTATTTGCGACCGTTTTGTCAATAACTGAAAAAAACCAGTTTTGTTTGAGCCCTTTTAAGGGCATATAACTTTTTAAGGGTGCGTTTTAGGGCACATGTTAATAGGAACTTTTTGGCTTATTTTAATGAGTTATAAACGCAGCAGAAGTTTGGAACCCTATTTTAGAAACACCCTGTATGTGTTGGTGTGCGACAAATATGCAATACGTGGCAAATTTGATTTCGTCTCCCACCGAGTGGGGCTTACTGCGTATCCCTCAGAAACATAAGCCGATCTGCCTACCGAATTGGTACAAATTCCCCAGGCAACTGAAATAAATAGCTCAAATAACGAGATCAATTCTGTACAAAGGCAGAACTTTTGTATTCGTTTGAAATAAATAATCTCTAGCCCGTCTAGCGCTTGTCTCAAGGTCTCCTTACGAAACCTACATATGCAGTTTTGCGCAAACCATGTCCCTGTAGATTAGGTCTGGACTCGTTCAAAGTTGAAATTTTCTTCGAGGGACTTATTTTGAGACGTAATAATTTAGCCGAACTTTTAAAGTTTAATTAGTCTGTTAGCTTTTCTGTTACTTTCCCTTCATATAATAAATATTAAGTTAGGAGTTTGCTTTTGTTGTTATTTAATTAATATGCCTCTCAAAAGAAGTGCCCCTTCGGTAATAAGTTCGCAGGTTGAATTTGGATTTGTAGTTATTTGTTTACAAATGGAATTAAGATTTCGGCTTCCCCGACATAATTAAATATTACTACATTAACTTTTGCTCTTCACATAAACAATATTTGCCTTTATCGAGGATTCCAGGTAGGCGTTGTTGCTCTCAGAAACAAAATATTTGATTGGGGAAGAAGCTCGAATAAGGTTCTCGCCTTTAATGTTCCGAAGTTGTCAGTTTCCTGATCGATGTACAAAACTTACAGCAAGAATAGTTATTTTTTATTCGAAGTTTCGTTTCTGGAATGGAAAGTTACTTTTTGTGTGTTCCCCCTTTCGCAATTGTAATATGAATGATTAATAGAATGTGCCTATAATAAATTATAATCACCTGAATCACACGAAATTCTGTATTGCTGCACTGCACTGCTGGGCAATTTGTCGACAACTGAAATTTATGGCCGGTCGTCTAGTCCGGCTGTGTTTGTTCGCCGTTTGCCCGCGCGCGTATTCTTCAACTGGGCGACTAGATCTGTATATGGGTGGGTATGGGAACAAGTTTTTTCAAATATTTCAATGCCAAGTTGCTGTGTAGCGACCGAACCTGATACATACCGCCTAGCTCTTTGGTCTTCAATTGAGATCGGAAAGACTATATAGTACAGTCATTGAAGCTTTTCACCTCCGAATTCTTTGAAACTGAACCGATCGACTTGAAATTTGGCAAATAGTTAGAGAAAAGGTTAATGAACATTAGAGTCAAACCGCCGATTGACGCTTCCACCCTGTTGGGGGTTGACACCCCTTCTCGGGGGTGGAATTTTTTTTTCAAAAACAACGCTGGAATCGAATTTTTTCGAGAAATCAATAGTTTTTTAGTTATTCACGATTGAAAACTTGGAATTTTGAGTGAACAAAAAACACTGTTTCAAAGAATTTTTCGCTAATAACTCAAAAACTATGCATTTTATTAAAAAAGTGTAATGAACAAAAATATGGCTTATAAATAAACAAAGAAAATCGTTTTTTAAAAAGTGTTGTACGTCCTATACAAAGGGAAATATGATTAGTGGAAGGGGACTTGTTTTGGGGGGAATACTCGAATCGATGTATGATGGAGTTTTTTGTAGTACTCAAAAAGTCCTTCAAAATGAGCACTTATAAAAGTTAATTAGAGCAAAATTGAAAGAGTTAGCGTCAAAAACAGATGGGTTGCTCATATTTTTTAAGGAAAAATGAGCAGTAAACGCTGTACCATTTCCATCAGAATTAAAATTAATCGTAGACCCTTTACAATTAGTTTTGTTTTAGTGTTTTTCATACGATCCTGAAGTTAGACCGGTTTAGAATGCGTATTTTTTTAATAATGTACGGTAAAAGTTGAAAACGTATTTTTCATTATTCAAAAAAAATTGCCTTATTTATATAATAACTCTGAAACTATGAAAGATACGTAAAAAATGATAGACAACAAAAATGTAGCTTTTTTTTCAACAAATATTTTGCTTTTTTTTTTCCTATAGCATAAAAAATAAAGGAGATATCGCCGCTTGAAGTATCCATTTTAGTGAAAAAACGACCTGTCTCGAGCCCTTCGATCCTTTCCCTTTAAAAAACGAAGGACTTAAAAGGTTTTATATGCAAACGATCTTACAGCTCTTGAAATTATCTTTAAAATGCTTTTTTGTAGGATACTATAGCTTCAAAATTAACCGAGTTATGGTAAAAAAACCAATGACATTTTTTCGGAGCAAAATAGGCTTTCTCATTTTTATATATTATATATTATATTATACAAATAAAATAAGTAAAAAAATTTAGTGTGATTATTTATATGCAGCGTAGCAATTTTTTTTATGATTGATTATATTTAAAAATCGATTATAATAAAAATATTTTACATTAATATTGGTAAAAGGGTAGTTTATAAGAGTTGAAAATGGCAAAAGTAAAATATTCTTTCATAAACAATATAAGGGAATTTTTATTTTAAATTATTGCACAATTATAGCATTCCAAGATTTAAAACGTAATTTTTTATCATTTTTTTAGCACAGGGGTGATTTATAAGGGTTGAAAAGTGTTATGAGATACAAATTCTTTCATAAGCAATGAGGGAATTTTTATTTTAAATAATTGCACCGTTAAAGCATTCCAAGCTTTTAAAAAGTAATTTTTTATCATTTTTGTCAATACAGGGGTGGTTTTTAGGGGTTGAAAGGGAAAAATTCTTTTATTAGCTATAAGGTAACTTTTATTTTAAATAATTGCACGATTAATCACTCCAAATCTTTAAAAAGTAATTTTTTATCATTATTTTTTGCATAGGGGTAGTTTTTAAGGGTTAAAAAATAAAATATATTATAAAACATGTTCGAGAACATGGAACATTATTTAATCTTTGTGCTTTGACAAATTTTTTATCAATAAAATGCTTAAAACTTAATTTTTTAAATTTTTTTCACTTAGGGGTAGTTTTTACCCCTAAAAACAAAAAGCGCCAATCGGGCTTATGTCGCTTTTGAACTTGAGCCTAAGATGAGCCTTATACTAATTTTTCATGCAAATCCATGCAGTTTCAAAGAATTCGGAGGTTACAGCTGATTCTCAGTTTCAATGACCTTACTAATACTTATATCCAGACTTTTTATTCACGTTTATAAATTTTGACGAAAAACGCTGACGCTGGTAAATGCGAGCGACTTGTTGCGCGTAGTTCACTTGAGATAAACCCGTTTGATAGTAATTTAGTCTAGCTGTTTGTACTTTCCGGTTAGGAATTTATAGTTGCTCTGTGACATTAAAGGACTGGCGTATATGAATGAATGTTCGCCGTCATATGTTTGAAACAACGAACTAATTAGCGTTGTGACATGATAAATAGCGGACTTCATTTGGTGCATAATTTGGCTGCCATTAATAATTAGTAAACAGGGGGATCAATACTGTGGGCGCCATTCCGTTAAATTAATATTGGGCTACAGGAAAATACATTACGGCGCTGGTTAATCTTATTCTGTGTACTTACCGTTATTATTCGGTGATCCCCCTGCAAACCAACATGTAAATTGATGTTTAATGCACACATGCATAATCAGTTAAGCGGTATTGTGGCTAGATACAGGGTGGTTCCAGTCAATCTAACAGAAACTATGACTTGATACTGTTAAGGTTGCAACTAAAAATTTCAGTGTCACTGCTGTGGATGCTAGGTATACAGGGTGTAACGAAAAACGACCATCAAACTTGAAGGGAGTAGTCTACAGTACAAAAACAAGACTTAAGACAGTTATTTAAAACATTAACTTAGAAATGTGTCAAAAATTTGACATTGTTTTACTGCCATAGAAAGTAAGTTGACAGAGTGGTGTTTTGGTGTAATTATTAGATTCGAAGAGTATCCTGATATACTCTTAATTTATGGAGAAGGTAATGCGCGTGCAGCTGTTCGATGGTATGCGGAACGATATATCAACAGGAGATTACCACTCTTATAGCACGTTTATTTCTGTTGACGAACGTTCACGGGAAAGTGGTTCGTTTAAAATGCATGGGCGACATATACTGCACTACAAGAAAAAGGAATTCGTAATATGGCTGAAGAAAATTGTAGTCTCAGCACAATCCGCTTTAGATATTTCACATATATGGGAGTGTGTCGAATTTTACGAGAATAGTCATTGTATCCTTTCCACTTTCTCAGGAGTTAGCAAGAGTTGTCCTTGTAGAGCGAACTTCTGTTAGGGGTTACTAGAAAGACACGGAAAAGATCCAGCTTTTATAAAAACGACGTGGACTTCAAGACCGACACCAGTTTTCGATACATGACCTCATTACACTCATTCCCAAGGACTTAACGACACATCGTATCTAACTGAGAGCTAACACTTTGGTTAGAAATCGTACTATTAGGTGTACGCCAAAATATGTGGTTAAGGACTTAACGACACATCGTATCTAACTGAGAGCTAACACTTTGGTTAGAAATCGTACTATTAGGTGTACGCCAAAATATGTGGTTTGTCCATGATGGAGAACCAACACAGTTTGCTCATGCAGTTAAAGATTTTTTAGGCAACTATCCGCAATGCTGGATTGGACGAAGTGATTCTGTTGGGTGACCCTCTCGCTTTCCTGAACTGAATCCACTAGATTATTTTGTTTAGAGTTGCAATGAAATTTGCTACAATCCTGGAATATTCGAACGCATGACTATGTCGATTTTTAAAATAGCTGAATGTTTAGGGAGGGGGGGGCTCAAATTTTCAAAATATGCAGTAGAACCAATGTGTTAATGTTAACGATGTTGATGTATTTTAATTAATGTTCCTTAATGTCCTTTAATAAATAAATTGTTACTTTTAGTTCTCTGCACCTCAGTATGCGAGCGTTTGCAGACAAATGTTCTTGTTGGAATACTGTGTAATTCACTTTCCAAGTTTGATGGTGGTTATTTGTTACATCCACAAAGTAATAGTGTTGTTTCTGTAGAATTGATAGATTTATCACTGGAGATAGACAGTAGGGTGGATCGAAAATCCGCTTTTTTTAATTTTTATTATATATACCGAAAATATTGTTCATTATGCATAAACAAATTTATGCGAAAGGAAAAAAATTTAGGTCGATATCTTCCGTCAAAGTTTAAACTGTTAGAAAATTTTTTTCGTACTTACCTTGATAGGAAATTTAATTCTCTATAAAAAAGGTCCTTAGAAGAAATCTGACGAATTAATAATTTCTGAGAATGGCAATTTTAGTAGAAAAATTGACGTTTTTCACAATATTTATGTTTTTTTATAGATAAAAAGTGATTGTTTAAATATCTATTTTATAGGAAATTCAATTCTCTACAAAAAAGGTCCTTAGGAGAAATCATGCCAAATTAATAGTTTTTGAGATAATGGCAATTTTAGTAGAAAAAATAAACATTATTAGAATCATCAACAGATTCAATATATACATATGATATCAAAATAAATAGAAATGTGGACTGTTTTTGAGAATATTAAAAAAAAAGTTACAATTTTCTTTTCTCTATCGAATATACGTATAAAAAAATAACTATTTAAATAAAATTGCCAATATCTCAAAAACTGTTAATTTGACATGATTTCTCCTAAGGACCTTTTTTGTAGAGAATTAAATTTCTTATAAAATATATCTTTATCCATAAAAAACATAAATGTTGTGAAAAATATCAATTTTTCTACAAAAATTGCCATTGTCTCATTTTGACATGATTTCTCCTAACAACTTTTTTTGTAGAGAATCACTTTTTATTTATAAAAAACGTAAATATTGTGAAAAACGTCAATTTTTCTACTAAAATTGCTATTTTCTCAGAAATTATTAATTCGACAGATTTCTTCTAAGGACCTTTTTTGTAGAGAATTAAATTTCCTATACAGCAAGTACAAAAAAAAATCTGACACTTTAAAATTTGACGAAATTTGGCGAGCCTAAAATATCGACCTAAAATTTTTTTTATGCATAATGAACAATATTTATAATAATAAAAATTCAAAATTCAAAAAGTCAAGACTAATGTGGAAAAACTGAATTTCTGTTATTTTATTTATATGAATGTCACAACTGGAACAAACAAATGACGCATATTTAATTTGTTTCTAACAAACGCAGAGTAAAGTTTACAAAGTGTTTGTATTTATAAACTAAATGATCTAAGTGTTTTAATCGACAATAAAACCGAGACCACAGTCTTTTGGTCTTTTTAAAATGTAATTAAAAATAAGATGCGATAAATTTGCGAGTAAAGGGCGTAACATTACTTTCGAGTGGTAATCTATATTTTATGCACCATCCGGATAAATGGTCTAAATTACCCTGAAATCATTTACAGTTTCGACAGCTGTGAATATTACCAAATAACCAGCATAGAGCAAACAAGGTATATCTATATATATGAGTTATCATATTTATGTATTAAATAACAATGGCCCCAGAGCGGAACCTTGAGGTATAAAAATAAATACATAAAAAACACCATTTTTTTCATAGAATACCGAATATTTTTACAGATTTGAATTTGCGCTTAGTCTTCATCAGTATCAGTGAATAGGTTTCAATATTTTTCTATATACTATGTCGTTTTTAATTAAATTAACATCTATCTTAATAAAACAATAAGTAAAAAATGCCTTACAGGAAAGAAAAACGTAAATTTTAATCACTTAACCAATACCCTCGCGGTTCTTTAATATCACACTGTTTGACAACTTTGGAAGATACAAGAAACTTTGCTAAATATATATCGCTTATCGTTATCAAAAGTTTCAGCGGAAATCTGTAAACATAACGAACACGCGAAAGTTTTTATTGACCCATCAACTGATGTCTATTTATTTGGGGTAAGTAAATAAGTAGTTCCATGTCAATTGCGATTATTTTACCAAAGTTTGCGAAACTTCGTGCTTAAATTCAGCGTAGTTCAACATAAATATATCCAGGAGAATTAAAAAGTTCCGTTCGCTAGTCCGACGTGTAAATGCGGATTTATTTTCGAAATGTGAAAGTTCTGAAATGTTCTAAATAACTCGCGGTTATGATGAATAGCTGGAATCTACTAATTAACATAAATGTTTCGTTGTTGTATCAGTTGCATGAAGAGTACGGTGAATATTACAGTTACCTAACAATAGTTGTTCGTTAAATTAGCTAACAAGTGCACTGGTCTATATTTTTAGAAATATTATTCCAAGTTGAACAATAAGGTTCATAAGGCATATTCTAAACAAAATTGTACAAAAAAAAAAACACTGATGAAATATATAATTGAATTTGATCGTTTTTACATTTCTCTTTAAGAACTTAACCTCCACATATGTGGTGGAAAAATCAGGGTGGTACAATGATAAAAAAATGTGGAAATACACATAGGTTTTATACAGAGTTAGTCTAAAGTATGGAAACCCCCAAAAATCTAAGCAGGAAAGCATTTTTGGGATAATTGGTGAGGACAAATGTCTCATCATTTTTCACGGCGCATTCGCTGGTAACCTTGACCTTAAGGTCAAGTTAAAAGCTCAAGGTCATATCAAGATCAAGTCGTTTTTTAATTGGCGACTCTCTTTTTCGACCCCCGGAAATGGAAAGAGCAGAAAATTCTGCATCCGAATATGACATTGTCCGTGACCTCAAGGTCAATGGTTCAGGTCAGTTCAAGGTCAAATGTTGATTTTTACTGTAAGTTTTTATTTTTAATTACGGAATCAGAGGGAGTGACAGTCTTTGAGTAGATATCTGATGGTACTCCTTAGTGACCTCGATCTTAAGGTCATGGTCAATGTCATATTCGGATGCAGAATTTTCAGCTCTTCCCATTCCCGGCGTAGAAAATGAGGGTCGCCATTAAAAAAAACCAACTTGATCGTGATATGACCTTGAACCTTGACCTTGACCTCAAGGTCAAGGTTAGTTACCATCGGATGAGCCGTGAAAATGCTGAGCCTTTTGTCCTCACCATTTTTCCAAAAAATGCTTTCCCGCTGAGATATTTGGGGGTTTCCATAGTTTTGACTAACCCTGTATAATTGAACATACATTCATTTTGATATGTATTCTTACCTTTTACCTTTATATATTAAAATGAATTATTCCTAATTTTTTATGTGTTTTTACTATATTTCATGTAAGTAAACAAATAAAAGTATGAATTTACATGATTTGGCTCAACCAATTGGATTACTCATGTGATCACCTTGTTTGTAAAGAACTGTGCTAGTTGTTCAGTAGTTATGTTTAGATTAATTTGTGGAGTAACAATATAGGACAATGTTTTAACTATCTAAATGTATTGTTATAAATAAATACGTCACTTAAAGTTATTGAAGCTTATGAGAAAGAATAATAACCATATTGAACTCTGCCTAACCTCTACACACATCCAGATTATACTATTTAAGATTTATTTTACTTATTGTTTTACTTAAACTATATTTTGTTTTCAGTTTAATGTTCTCAAGAAGGTTATTGTGGTCATTGCTAGGGCAAAATTGTCATCTAGAAGAAGTCTTCATATCCTCAAAACCGCAGTAAAACTTTTCCCAGAAAATATATGAAGAATGTATATTAATACTAATACTATGCAAATATCTCGTTCTACTGACGAATCACAATCTCGAAATGAATGTACAGGGTGATTGAAAAGAATTTGGCTAACTTGATTAGGTTTAGATGCACAAGTTTTTTTTTGAAAAATCGCCCATTATATTACATTTAAAATGGCCGACAATTCTAGCACTTGACTTTGTCATGTTATTTTCGTTCTATTGTTCTTTCTCTTTTTTATAGTTATTATTTTTGTTTAGTTTACGTTTAGTAGTTATAAATATACCTATAATTAAATCTATGAAGTAAATATAAATGGATAATCTAAAAATAATATTAGAAAACGAAGTAAGAGACGAAAACTAAATAAATCACATGGCCAACTGAAAAAATACCTATACATTGTTTGCAATTTTTCTTCATTTAGGCAAATAAAAAGTATCTATTATTATATATGGATGAAAAGGTAAAAAAATGATATTCAACGGGATGATCAAATACAGAGTGTTCTATTTAAAAAAAACTTGTGTTTATGTAATATCGGAAAAATCGCACAGCGTTTTGTAAAAAATAGAACAAATAATGTTCAAACTTTTTTCTTCTAAATTTAATAACAACGGAGATAGAGATGCTAATGTAAATGAGCGATTTAAAAAAAAACTCTGTATATCTAAAACTAATCAAGTTAGCCAAGATCTTTTGGTACCAGCGAAGTAAACTAAATAAAAGAAGTGGACGGGACATTACGTCATATTTTTTTAATCTACCACCGTTCCATGTACAGGAATATAGATTATTGATTATGTCATATGGTATGGAACTACAACGTTGATGGGTTTTTATTGCATGAATCGTTCAAATGGTTATTTGGAATTAAAAAAACAAAACGCGGAGTGATAGGGGTGAAAATGCACCCCTTTCAGTTTTTAATTGTAGCTCGAAAGCAAAACAAAATTTCGCTATAGTTCATAGGAACAATTATTTAGAGAATTGAATTTCCCATCGAAATAGCTTATTTAAACAATTTAAAAGGAACATTTTATGCAAAATATTCGTTAATAAACAATTTAAAAAAAAGCAAGAAATTCGATTTTTTTATTTTTTTTATACTTTTTTGCGCTCTAATTTTTTTTGAGTAAAAATAGGTATAGGCATTGCTTCATAAAAAAAAAAGTAGAGGGCTAAAATAGAAGATAGGGGTGAAAAAGCACTTTTGCAGTTTTTTAAATACAGCATGAAAACGAAGCAAAATTTCGGTATAGTTCATAAGAAAAATTTTGTAAATGGATTATTTAAGAAATGTAAAAGGAAAATTTTATGTAAAAAATAGTTAATAAACAATTTTAAAGAAAGCAAAAAATAAGATTTTTTGATTTTTTTTACTTTTTAAATAAAATAACAGTAAAAACTTGAGAATTTAAGTACAATAAAGTTTATTAATAATGTATATGCAGTGTGTTCAC
Organism: Anoplophora glabripennis; assembly: GCF_000390285.2. Taxonomy (NCBI): domain Eukaryota; kingdom Metazoa; phylum Arthropoda; class Insecta; order Coleoptera; family Cerambycidae; genus Anoplophora; species Anoplophora glabripennis. The sequence continues at coordinate 1,871,492 of NW_019416404.1, read as the reverse complement.
GGATGGAGTCGACAAGAGGAGAAACTCTTTTGTTTTTGACTGTATCGAAAAATGTCACTCTTTATAAAAAGTTCTGCCCCTCTGCTATAAATTTTAAAATCAAAATTTTAAATTGAAATTTTTGTTTTAAAATTTGTATTTGGACATTATTTGAGGTTATAAACAGATTTGTTCTATAAAAATTTGTGTAAAATAATAAATAATGGTACTTCTCTCTTGAGTATTTTCGTGTTTTCTTTTTTCGAGGCAAAGCTTTTTATAAAGAGAGACATTTTTCGATAAAGTCAAAAACAAAAGAGTTTCTCCTCTCGTCAACTTCATCCGTGGACATTGTATATACATTATTAATAAACTTTATTGTACTTAAATTCTCAAGTTTTTACTAAATTATTTTATTAAAAAATAAAAAAAATCAAAAAATCTTATTTTTTGCTTTCTTTAAAATTGTTTATCAACGATTTTTTGCATAAAATTTTNTTCTATAGTTACCTTAGATATCCTCTATCTCCCATTAAGCTAGGTCCCTCTCGTGATGCAACACCCTGTATATAAAGCCATATAACTTTTATTTATTATTGATAAATTAATTTAACATACGTCTTTATTAAATAAAAATGAATTACATACTCAAAAATAAGTAATAAAACAATATTGTCATAAATTCAGTAAAAACCGAAAAAAAGGCAAAGTTGAACGATCATAAGTCAGTCTATTTTCATCGAAAAACTTTTATAACCCATCATTTTGTAGGAAATTTTATATACTTTTTTTTCTATGAAGCAATGCCTGTACCTATCTCTGCTCAGAAAAAAGTTATTTGCATAAAAATAAAAAAACAAAAAATTGAATTTTTTGCATTTTTTTATTAATAAGTAAATAATTTTTTTTTAATTTTTTAAATAAGCTACTTCAATAGAAAATCTCATTATCTACAAAATTTGTCCTATGCAATACCCTTCAATTTTGCTTCGTTTTCGAGATATACTCAAAAAACTGTAAGGGTTGCATTTTCACCCTTATCTGCAATTTTCATCCTCTAATTTAATAGCACTCCGCGGTTTTTCAACGTTCCTTAGTACCCTGCTTGCTTTTTAAGACATAATCAATAGCCTAATATTGTTTTAGAAAAAATAAGAAGGATAATAGGTACAAGGTTTCTCAGGGCGGAGATCTGCAAATTGCCACGTTAATTGACCATTTTGCTTGCAAAATGGTCTCTAATTTATTAATGCAGGTGGAGATACTTCATACACCTGGAGAGCAGGGTAATTATTTATTTATTTTAGTTAAAGCGAGCCGTTTTTTACCCCCGGAGAATTCATTTAGGAAACCCGAGGTGACGCAAAAAGCAAATACGGGGTTTTTATTAATACGCGAACACGACAGCTAGTTTCATAAAGGAGATAGAGAATTCAGCGTTACATATGGCGTCATTAATAAGACCCCGCGAGAAAATATACAAAGGAGGAATATACACTGCCCCGGTATTTTAATATTCCGCTGCGAAATTTTATTCTTTTTGAAATTTATCCCGCGCTGTAACCCGCGAAACGTGCTGTCGGGATAATAATGTCTCGTAGAGAAGCCTGTTTGTTGTTCCCATTGAAATATAGGAAAGATAACACCAAGAACACGAATTTTTCTTGGTTGGTTTCATTATTGCGACACTAGTTTTGACACTCACGGATGACTTTTAATATGTACGATTTTTTACTTTCGATAGATAATTTTTTTTAATAATAATATGGCACTTATTTTTGCAGGATGTAACCAGTTGCAACAAGCGCAGTGGTACAATAATACAATTAAAATAATATAATAATATACAGGGTGGCCAAATGAAAACGAAACAGAGCCATTTTCAGGAACTGCGTCAAGATTGTAGAAAAACGCTCAGACCCGTCGATTTTAGATTAAAGGGGGACATTCTTTGCTGGTATTTTTTACTCCGCCACTTTCACCACCAAGCAAGGGTAAGCATCACCCCAAAATATTTAAATGGCATTGGGGGTTGAGTAATATTTCTTTTGAAAGCTCTTACAATTCTCTTTACAACAGACTTTAAATTTTATAAAAATAAGTAATCTTTGTGTTTTTGGCGTTATCTATCTGTAAAATGTTTTATTTGAATTTCTATTTTAAAACTTTCTTATCGCCTTGCTTTTGGCCCCAAACATCGGAATCTTTGGGGCGAAAATCAAATAAATAAACAGTAGAGTTATGGCAGAAACCGGCAATACGCATTCTAGTAGCAGAAATAGGCTAAATCTGTGATCAAGCCGTGTACCGCTCTATGCTCATCATACACAATACTACGGACTGTCATAAAAACACGTGCCAAACAAAGCATCAAACTTATTGACACTTGTACAAACGACAACGAAATATACAGCCCACCCCAACAAAAAATCATGATTATCGGCACGCCAGGCTATTATGGTGTCGCTGGATACGTTCGAATAAATTGATCGGTGCAAAACTTCAGATGCATATGTTATTGTACAATACAGAAATAGGACGAGAAATAAGTAGGAGACATTTACCTAACAAAATAAATTCAATAATAACAGAAGAAATCGACGTATTTAAATCTTCCTCCCCTTCCAAAATCACCGATAATTTGCGCGGGCAACACAGCGCCTGGTATTTTATGGAAAATTCATTCACTTTTTTTCCGAAACCGGCTTAGACATCCATTATGTATAGTGCCAACTCGATCGGTCTCGCTGTTCCATATTTCCAAATCGCCTCATCAATATTCAAGCAAATGCAAATCTATAAATTTGTGACGATATATTGCAGTTGCGCTCACGCAAAATAAAAGGTATTTATGTTTCGCCGTTCAGCACCATCCGAATTCCAACACAAACAAGATGCGAAAATCTTACAGTGGAGATGGCGAGTTTGATTCCGGTAAGAGGAGCACGATTTAATGCGTTTCGAAATATTCGGAATAATTTATTTCGGCTCTCGATTGAGGTAACGGCGGCATGAAGACACTAAAACGATTACATGGGATGTACGTTGCTTGGAATTGCGCAAATATGTGAGTCATATGAGGAAAGGGTGATTATTGTAACAGATAATAATAAAAAAAAATTCGTAAGTTTCGATTAGTGTTAAGGAAAATGTAACATAAACAATGGACAAAGGCGCTGAATGGGAGTTTTAAAAGAAATTTTCATACAGCTTTATTTATTTTGGTTCCTTCTTTTGGTTCAGCTTAAGTTGACATACAGGACATTCCGATTTATAGTTGTTAAGCATGTTCCATAATTTTCTTTTTATTTCAATTGACTCTATTGCTAATAAGATACTAGCAAGAAAACATATGACAATAGTCCTGCGAAATCAGAATATTCAACTTGAAAAACAATTGAACAATACTTAAAAAGTGTGGCTGAAATTTTGTTATTTTGAGATTTATTCCTTTTTTGTATAAAATGAGAACAGGTTAAAGACATTTCGGTGACAGTCATTCATTGGTTCAACTTTCGGTTTGACCAGAAATTAATCTCACCAATACTTTGACTAACCCCGTATACTTATTATTATATTAAGCTTCGAAAGGCTTTGCAATTGCGTCGCATCGGAATAATGGTCGCGTTTATAGGTAATCCACCGCGTGTCAGTTTTTTTGCAGTATCAAAGTAAATGCACACAACTTCCACATATTTGGACGACCAGTTACCTTGAAATTTTCATTTATTTTGAAGATCCTCTCTTGGTAGTTTGTTCCCAGGAGTTTGCCTTCAATGCGTTAGTGCTTCAGATTATATGGGAAGCTGCCACATAGTCCTCACTACATAGCCTACATAAGGGTTCATCATTGTATAAGCCCATTATCTTTCATCAGATTACAGTGATCAGACTTGTAATCTGCCTAACTGTGGTATACCATCAGTCAGCTTATCGATGGTTTCATAACCATCAGTTTGCTGTGTTTATCCAACGGTATATGTCTCCAATGCAACTGTTGTTATAGTCCCATCTATTTGATATACCGAAGGCAGATTGAAGACCTGTAGAAGTTCCTGCTGATCCCTTTCCTGATAGGGTATCTGTTTCTTCATTGTCCAGTATTCCTTCACACTCTGGTGTCCATCTAAGTGTTACCTCACTGTCTAGCCAGAGCAAAAAGAACTTGGAGACAGTTCCAGACCAGTTTTAAAGTGATCTCATGTTTTGACAGAACCTTTGTCGATTATTAGTGATCGGAGCAGATGAAGATCTTTATATCCCCTCTTGATGTTTTCCCGCAATGGCATGTATTTTAGCTCGGAATACAGTCGTACCCTGTACACAAATATTGTGAAACTAGAGCTTACAACATATATTCATATCCCAATACCATCCTCAGGTTTGGATACATCAGTGTACAGTTCTAATGTTCCAATCTGATAGGATATATCTACATTATTATCCCAGTTTAGCTGAGTATTGTAGGAAGTGACTTTGGTGACATATAACCACTGTTCTTTTCGAATTGAGGACTTGTGATTGTTTGGAAATTCCAAATAAATATTGTAGAAGAATCATTCGTTGTCAGGTCAGTGCTGAAAATCATAGTGTTATCACCAGCTCGGAAAACGCTTCTCTGGGCACAGAACTAACAGAGAGCGACCTACTAATCTGTAGGTGATATGAAAGTATGACTAGTGTTATGGAAAACAATGAAGTACTGAATTACACCTGCAATATCTAGTAAACAATTAAACAGAATAACCGGACATAGACCGGTAGACAGACATTGAAATTGCTAAATTGTTTGTCTCATCTATGGTACACTGATGAGAACTAAGGAATCTATGTTTGATGATTCAGCTGACGACTGACCTTTTTTTTACAATTTTCGAAGTTTCAGTTTAGTACACTCCTATAAATTCGGACGCTCTGAACAACGTCAGAAGTTAAAAATTTCAGTGCTTTTAATTCCAAAAACAAAATGTGAAATCTGTTACAACACTTAGGATACTGGGAAAGCAATATCTATACCTACTGTAAAAGTTTATAACGTATTTTTACAATTCTAAGCATTGCGGATCTTGTTTAAACCTAAACTATCTGTTTACATTGTAGCCGCGGGAATGCGGGCAGGAAAAAGTTGGGTGTACCGAAAACGAAGCAATTAGTAACCAAGGTGCTCTCACAACAGACTGCTCCATAACTAGGTATATAAGTTAGAAGTTGATCCGAAACTTCCCAGACTTCCGAAGCTATTCGTAATGCCTTAGAGCTTGTTTATCATAATCACTGTTCCCAAAAACAATTGAGTAAGCTAAGAACTAGTTGAGAAACTGGGTACTTGAAAGATAATTATGGTGTTTACGCGAATTTTAGAAGGTATATTGGAGGCGCCAGTAAAGTCAGCAAACAAGCAATAGAGGGATTTGTTTAAAAACGAAGGTTAAGATTAAGAATTTAATTCGTGGTGAAAAAATATTAAAGCTCTGATTCGGTAGAACAACAATTTTTTCTGGCGTTTACTAACTTGGAGATTTATTTTTAATGAGATTCTTTTGTTAATACAATATTAGTTTTTTTTATTGCACTTAAGTTTGCAATATGATGGCCAAAGATTCATACACTTGCGAGAGAAATGATCTGGCCCAGAAAGTGTAAATTGAGCAGGTAAAAAAATAGCCATTGATAGTTTGAATGTTTTCTGGTCGTTTTTTTAATTTCAATAACATTTACTGTTAACGTTAAAATTAGTTGTTTCGTAACTGTCACCCTTGCGCATCTAAAAGTTCCTTCTGTTTTGGTATTAAAAATAATACTAAATTTAATAAAATAATTTTACTCTCACTAAAAAGTGAGAGTAAAATTATTGTTATTGTAATTATTATGTTATTGTTATTAGTGGTTTGAGGTCTATTATCAGTCAGAGTAATCTTGAATCTGCAAAAATAAATATAGGCGTTATAACGCAAAATTTAAAATTTATATATTTAAAAAAAATGTTCTTTTCAGTGTTATCACAATGTACCAAATAAGTTGAATTCCATATGACACAAGCATATTTAAGTCATGATCTTACAAACGCATCTTGTAAATGTTAATTGAACCTTGCGCATTTCCTATTATGAATCCCAATCCTCCATGACTCCTATGGTGTCAATGTGCTATGGTGTCAAATTTTTTCTGACGTTAAATAAAGTTCTATATTAAGTCGTCAGTGCCGCGAAAAACAACTACTCCGAGGGCTATTTGCCCCTACCGGCATTGAATTACATTCGCGACACCCAGTACAACAGCTAGGATCGTTCATCAGTCCTCATCAGTGTGACATAGGTAGGACAACCCTCTTCGCCCTCTATAGGCGACATTCGTGCAATAAAGTACCTGGCAAATTTTAGCAGGTCGCTTCCACCGTAGTAGCCATTTGAATGGCATAGTGGAAGTCAGCGCGATAGATGGAGCCTTTGTGCTTCGCGTACTAAGTTCTATATTGTTTGATGATATGAACTGGTTCTTGTATATTTGTCCACAGTTGTTCATGGCCATTAATATTGTTTTTGTAAACTAAACATTTAAGATATCCCTAAAAGTAAAAATCCAGCGGATTTAAAACAGGGCTACGTGCAGGCCAAGCTACCGCGGTTGGAAATTTCTGTTCAGATATTCTCTTCTTTAAAAAATAACAAGAAAAAACTACTTTCTAATCCAATTGAGTAGAATTGGCAGGAACAATTTGGTATTGTAGTGACAGCTGTCAATTTATTATGTCAATGCCTACTACTTTGTAAAAAATAATTTTCTAATTTAATTCCCGTCGAATCTTAAATACTTAAAACGTATGTATCTCGAAAACAGTTGAGTTTATCGATTTGTAACAAGTATACCTTTTTTATTTAGAACTGAACGTAGTTCAATAATTTCTAGTTAAAAAAATTCAAAATTGTAAAATATAAAAAGTTAGACATAATTTTACATTGACAGAGCAGCACAACTAGCGCCCCCTAGACGTGGCCCCAACACTATTTGCATATTCGTATCTGCCACCTCAAAAAACGTAAAATTACAAATTTTTAAAACAATCGGTCCATATATACTAAAAATATAGCAAAAAATCGAAAATATTTTTTCAACTTTCACACCCTGTTGACTCAATCTGCCATTGCCATTATTAATTACTCACCCTGTATATACGATTTCGTAAGATTTAGGAAACTAGGCTGCACAGATGCGTCATCTAAATGCATCAACAATCTAGAATGATCTAATTTGTCAAAGGCTTTGGGAAAATCTGTATAGATTACAGCAATTTGCTCCTGTTTATACAGCATACTAGATATAAGCTATATATGGTTTTATTCAACCAATCAGCGATTGCATTATCTCGAGCGTAGACGTAAGAGTTTGTCATTGTTCATTGTAAACGAATTTGGTTGTTTAAGCGCGGTGGTCCTACCACTTGGACCCAAAAAATCTAAGTTTAACGGCTTGATCTACTTTTTTGTAACACTTTGTGCATAAACTGCAAATATGCCGTTGATTTCATCTTGCAACAGTCAACAAAAGAAATCGGTTTCCGCCAGTTTAAGGCCGCCTTAAAAAATTCCGTGAGTGCACTCGACGTCCCACTATAGAGGAAAATCCGTGGCGGAAACCGAACCGTAAGTTTCCGGGCATGCCTCGGCTGCGCTGAATGCCCTAATGAAAATTTTTAAATGAACGATTCTAATTGTTAAAAAGTTCGGGATCGGAACTGTCGGGGGGACTTTTATTACGGTGACGATGATGTATGACGGCGCGATCGGCCCGAATGGGGCGCGTCGTTTATCGGAAATCCCGGCAGCGCCAAACTGATGAACGCCCGTATTTCCCCCTAGGCCACATCTCCAGGTCCCATTCAGATGGGAATGCCGCTAATCCCGGAATATTTTCGGGTTTTAGGTCGCTATCAAGGTCCCTCGAAAAAGAGCCCGTAAGTTCAAGCTCCCCTTTTTTTGCAGAATCTACAGAAATTTTTACGAAAATAAACTAACCAAAGTAGATACGAGCAGTATCATCCAAAAACGTTTTTCTTTAAAAATTAATTATGAAATGCAGAATGTCCCAGTATCCTTTGTGCATTCCCAAGCAATACGGACATTAAAACGTTTATTAATACTTTAAACTTCAGAAGTTATTCACATTTTAAGTACAAATGTCCCGTTAGTAAACGTTAATGTTAACCCTCAAAAGTCACAGCCTTAAAGGGCACACTAGTGCGAATTGGGATTTTGCCATCTTTGAACCTTTATGTCTTGTTTATTTCTTAACGGAAACAGCATTTATATCAAAACTGGATTAAATTTTCCGAGAAATCGAATGATGTAATTTTTTTCAAAAAATGACTTTAAATTCGTATTTTTTAAATAAATAATGGCTAGAGAAAAGGTAAAAAATAGATTTTGAAGTTCAAAGTCTATATTTTTAAGAAAAAAATGCCCTATATTGCATATATAAAATGATATTCTCAATTTTTCTCGGTGTCTCGAATAATGGCATTTTATGAAGTGAATTTTGGCTCCTTTTCTGTATGTAAATGTTTATTTTGCACTCCTTTGTATAAAAATATTAATTTAAACAATATTATTCATAAATATTGACAAATACCTACATGTTACAATTAAACTATTAATGGAAAAAAAATTGTGAAAAATTAATAAAAATAACTAAATAAACAATGTTCTAGTCATCTAGTTTATTCGACACATAAAATGAGGTGAAAAAAAATCGGAAATTCGCATTTCATTTCACCCTATTTCTAGATTATATGATATAAATTCAGTCACACTTTTGCCCACACTAAAGTCACACTAGTGCGAATTCGCACCGATCAGACTTTTCAGACTCCCTAGTTTAGCCGACAATAATAATAGACATGCCAGCTGTGGTACGGCCCGACTGATTGGGCTCTACAAAGAAAGAAAAGTTAAAAACAACCGTGGTGCGAATTCGCACCAGTGTGACCTTTGAGGAGTAACAGTATATTGATCGCTATTTTATGGATATTCAGCACTACAATATCCCAACTTAATATTTAAACAACATCACTGTTTTATGTTTTATCCGCCACGTTGCAATCGTGACATAATTTAAAATGTACGTTTATTTGTCTTGATAAACAACGTTGCTTTTTACGAAAAGTATGAAATTTTCTTAGCGTTTTGTTTAGATTGCTAATACTTAATATAGAATGAGTGAGTGAGATAACAAATCGTTCGACATTTGTTTGAAAAGTCAGCGATACATGTCAGGAAAACAAGAGAACGTTAAATCAACAATCCATGATTCAGTATAACTATTATTCACTCAATTTAAAACAATTTTATAAAAATTAAACTCAATACCTTAGGTCCCTCGATTCTTCAAAAGATAACGACAGGCTTAAACGTTTCAACGTAAATTTTTATTCGTCTGTTCTAATCAACAATTTCGTGCGTTTATGTCATATAACGTTTCTTATATGCATTTTTTTAAATATTTCCGAAACGGGTTGAAGGTAAATTATGAATTTTGACACCATGAACACTCATTAAAAGTTGAAATAGTTTATTTTAAATTTTAAAATTTCGATAAGCAAAAAAATAGAGGCAAATTTTAGCCGACGACCCCCGCTCTCCAATGAAACGCCCCTGACTAAAATTTTTCAAAAATTTTATGATGAACTATTTTGACTTTTAATGACTGACAAAATTCATAATTTTCCTTCAACCCGTTTCGGAAAATTAAATTTTTGAGACCCCATTCAGGGAGGCATCTCCCTTGGGAGATTTTTATTTTTGGCAATAGAATCAAGTGGTAAATTATTGGACATTAATTATGAGTCACCCTGTATTCATACATGGAGTTAATTAAAATCAAATATACAGACGTAACGTTCAACAAATAAGTCCTTGTAACGTTTGATTTCACTATCGTTATTTTATTTTGTTCAATTTTCTCAGCTTTTATAACGTTCAAATGTATTGTAACATTTTCTTTACTTTTCCTTATTTATGTAACGTCTAATTTGAACGTTTGTATAACCTGACTTTATATGAATATATAACGTTCCCTAGTTAATATATTTACACACAGAATAATTAAATAAGTAAATTTAATGTGTCTCCAGTGTTTGGGTGAAAATATACGAATTTTCAACCTTTAACTTTGTATGAACCAAAATATTTCGGAATATAAACATAATTAACATAATTTCTTCCTCTTCTACTCTTTGGGTTTTGCAGACTGCTAGGATAATAGTGAAACGAACATTTTTAGAGAGAATTTATAAAAGTTGTAAGTACTCGCGTGCGTCTTTGCTAGTTTCACTAGATATCTATTTGGTTTTGATAGTTAAACACCTTCTGTTAGTAGACGCTGTAGATTATGAATCTAGATGTTTATTACTACAGATTATGTACAATTATATCGCCGCTATCTTCTCTATTTTTTCTTAACTGACTTTTGTCCAATGATGCAACACAAATCCGTGGGATTTCACTTAGCTTCCGTCGCAGTTTTTTCAATCTATTTAAACCTAACTAAATGTTTCCTTAATCTTTTCTCTATAAAAAAGACACTTGTAATGTGCCTGATATCTTAATTAACATAAGTATTTAATGTCTTTTACTTCAAGTTTTTGTAAATTAAACAAAAACACTTTCCATCACCTCCTGTAGCAATACGTTTTGAAAATGGGATATTATTTATTGTAAAATAACTAATAAATTGTTGATATTTCTTAAGAATATATAAGTTGAAATTTTCTAATTACTTCTTGATCAACTGGCATTAAAATGTGACATTTATGAGTTTTGTAATTATCTAGGGTTCTGAAAAAAAAAACTAAAATTTTTAGGCAACTTTCGAGCAAAGGAAAAAAATATTTTAATTTTTACTTGCTGCTGTTTTCCTCTGTTTTAATTAATTTCTATTATAAATTTTAATTAAACTTTTTTTTCGGGATCTCATTAATTTAACTTAATTGGAGATTTCAAAGATATCCGTTATGTCGCAAACATCGCCCAAAAAAAGTTATAAAATCCCCCAACAAGGAAACGCTGGTAGAAATTATCCCGCAGCATGACATGACGTATATAGCGAGCGTAACTCGGAAACAAGTATTCCATTCGATAGTGTCATTTACACAGATTCTACAACAATGGGTACGTCAGTGATATAATTTTGTGAGGCAACGATATAGAACGTTTCTGTTAGATTTTCTTTCAACTGAGTGCGGCGCAAATAGTTCGGCGACATTCTGCGTTTTTCCTGGAATGTCCGCCAGAAAGTTAAAAAGCCATTTAAGTTTAATAAACTACAAGTCGGAGATATTTCCAGTTTTTAACATCAAACGCCGATAACGGAAAAAGTAGATGACGTGATATATGTCGATTCTCTTAAAGTACATTCATAGATACAAGATAACTACACTGCTTGCTTCGACCGGAGTTCAGTTACCGCCCTTCATAAAATTCAATTGTCAAGGGATTAACAGCAAGTGGGTTTATGTTATTAGTTGTAGGTATATTATTGTAATTATAAACAAACTTTGCTTTTTAATTATGTGTATTATACATCTAATATAAATAATATAATTTCCTCTCAATACCGGGTTAAATAGAAGTGCATGCCTGTTTAGAACCCCTACTTGTTTTATGACCTCCTGGCGATTCGATGAAGGCAATCGTTCTCTTAAATCTGTGAATATACTTTAGTTGTATAATGTTTTGAAAGTACCGATTAAATTTTTGGTAAGATTATATTCATTACGACATAAATAATGCAAGCGGTATTTTGATCACAAAAATAATGGCCTGTTTGCCGTTATACCCAGCACTTAATAACGTCAAAACAGGGATCAGGCCCGAGCAGATTATATGGGGGCGAAATGAAAAAATGCAAATTAAGTTTGCAAAAAACTGTATGGATTATTCCCTTAAAAATATGAAACCTCGAATGGGTGTACATTTTCATTAAAATATGGCATTTTTTTTCTGCGGCAGATTATTTATTATACATATTCAATTTTTTATGGGAAAATTATCATTAAAGAAACAGAAGGTGAAATACAAAAACGTTAACATATATTTATATTTCACTTGTTATGTATTTTTTTCTGGTTTTAATCTATTTCGGTCTCCCTTAGGCTTGAGTTTCAAAGCTATTGTTTCGTTTCCTGACTGATTCTGTTGGGGAAATAAAAATTCCCAGGAAAACTAGATATAATATATTTTGTAGAAGTGAGCAGAACCTTAAGGGAAATCTTAAGAGGTACACACACCCCCAGGGGCAGTTGTACCGCAATATGCTGGCGATAAATCGAACAAAACATGATTCGGAACACGCCTAAATGCCTTAAAACTCCTTTTATTCTCACACTTCGCAATTTTTTATTTTTCTTTTTTGCACTACCGAGACAAAAATCATCAGTAAGACAATTCCGTGCACTTAAAATGTGAAAAAATGTGGGGTGGTTGGGAATAGGGGAAAGAAATAACAACTTCATTTCCTGACTAGGGCAACGTTTCAATTTATTTTAAATCTTCCTCGGGTTTAAACAAGAGATAAGAAAATTGACCATACAAATATAAAAAGTATTAAAAAAAAACACATTAAAAATAATACGAATAGAAAGAATAGACAATTAGACAGCTTTTTCTAATAGATATTCCATCACTAAATTAGCAAATATGGGTAACATATAGCATAAAATACTTTTAAAATGTTTTTATTGTCGTATTTCTAATAGCTGTTTTACATTGACAATTTATTCATGAATAAATTGACGAAGTTCTTCATGAATTAATTCACGAATTTATTGGTAAACAGTGTGGTTTTACACTGCTACAGATTTTGTCAAGTTTTTTGACGTATGAATCAGTTCTACCAATGAATAAAAGAAGCAAATAAATTTCAAAAATGTCACCTTTCCACTCATAATTGTAGTGATACAACAGCGGTACCTTTCTGACACATATGATATAAATATTAGTTTTTGTAGGTAAAAACTCAGTAAAAACAATGCAAAACTAGTACGACGCCATGCAATTATTTACATATTCCGATAACATAACCTCATTACTGATCTGAGGCTGGAAATCTGTTGGGTTGGTATTTCTGAATTTCACGAAGAAATTGACGAAAATTAGAACATGCTCTAATAGCCAAACCAAAGTACCAGCACAACAAATTTCCAACCTCAGATCAGCAATGAGGTTATGTTATTGGAATATGTAAATAATTGTGTGGCGTAGTACTAGTTTTGCATTGTTTTTACTGATTTGTTACTTTAGATTTGGCAACGTTGCACTTGGCTGGCTTTGTTTGGATGCCTAAGCTTGAAATATACATCATATGTCACACCTGCGAATTTTAAATAATACGCTACTTCGAGAACCGCGGCGTTGCCGCTATCACGCATATGGAGGTAAAGTTAGTCAACGACAACAGTTTGAAGGAGAATTATTATAAATTATGTATCTTACAAGTACCTAATCGATTTCTACCAGCTGTCATACGGTTTCTTAGATATCGGTTTCCTATTTATACAAGTTGTTGTGGAAACTGTTTGTCAATTGTTGCGAATTCTAAGTGGAAAGACCAAAAAATCTGCATTCTCATAAGACTTGGTGAAAAATTATTTTATTAATATCTCGTCTCTTAGGTATCCAAACTAGTCATAGTCATTTTAGAGGATTTTCTTCATATTAATAAGCTTATATTAATTTTTTTATGATATGTCAATTCCAAATTAGATAAACCTCCTTAAGAAAAGACTGGAAAGAATTGTCTTGAAATTCACTAATTAAATGTTTCATAATAATAGTTGTTTACATTTTTTCCGTAGGACAAGTCTATCGCGTCCGCACGTGGTGTGCATCAGCAGGTTAAGCGCTGTTGTCACGTTGTGATGAAACTCCTCAATATTAATACTCGCTGTATTTAGAAAACTGTTAATCTTACGCCCATGTAATATACAACTTTTTGAACATTTAAGATTACTCTATCTCATGCTGAAGTAATGACAGTCAAACTTCTTACGCCCTGTAGATGCAGTTGGACCATGTATTTCATGTCTACCTAGATCGGTTTTATTTTACGTTTACAAGTCATGATTTCAGTTTCATATTTCATATTATCGGTACCGGTGAAGCGGAGACCGAGAGAAAGCGTCTAATAGTTATCGCGATACCTGCATTCTAAAGTTTTATTGCAGCCATATTCACATTTATAGTAACTTGTCGCGCTGAAATCCAATAAAACCGTTGGATTTGGTTGACGACGTTCCTCTTTAAACTCGAATGTTCTAAATTGGATCTGAAAAATTACCCCTGAATTGCATGCTCGCCTTGAAATATGTCCTTTTTATTCCTTCTGCTTGTGTTCGGTCAGGCGTAACAGTAAATCCTATTTACTAGTATTTGCGAAACCATTTGACCCGACAAAGCGGGAATTTTACTAAACTTTCGAATTGTGTGGTACTAATCAAGGGGATGCGCATATCGGACGAAGCTTACAGTGATGCACGGGGTGATGCCGTAGAAGAGTACGTCATTATACATTTTTTATATTAAATTATCATCGTTTTTAAACAAAAATTTTACACATTTTGATTCTGCGCTTAATTATAATAATAATACAGGGTGTTGAAGAATAGGCAAACAAATTCAGCCATAGGCAGTGCCCTTTGAACTAAGAAAAAAAGTTGTCACAAACGTGGGTCTGATCATGCTTTATTTCAGGAATACAGGGTATTAATTTTTTTTCAAGTATATCTTAGCAAATATATTTCCAAAAATGTTTGATGTTGATTAACTAACTAACTATACTTGGACTGGATCAACTAACTGTGATACTTAAAAATTAATTGAATTTGCATGCAGTTGTATCAACCAGTTGCAGAGGTACTGGTAGACACAATGTTAAAGAATTCCATAATTTTTCGACGCCTTTCAGTAGCTTGGAAATTCAATGAATTTGGATTTGATCTTAACTGTATCTAAAGAAAAAACATCTAATTTTTTTTAAAACTTATAATAATTTTCGAGTTTTTTAGGTTAAATAAACCAAGTATACGTATCATATAGTGGAATAAATCGAAAATAATTCTGTCATCGTTACATAAAAAAATTATTTTTTAAAATTAAAAATGCAGTATTAAAAGCAATTTGATTATTGCAAATTTATAAAGATTAGGAAATTCTAGAAAATTTAAAATTACTGTTTATTAAACTTCGAACAAATAAATTATCGCAATTAGATGTATTTGTGGCGCCATTTTACACGTTAGAATAAATTGGCCAATTTTTTTATCATTTTTAAAATAAAAATAATTAGGTCAGTAAACTTCAAACTGGAATAGACTTATGATACATTAACGTAACTGCAATAACAACAAATTCAATGAATTCAAGTTTGTTATCAGTATCGTCATCAATGTAGTAGATATATCTGTAATATTGATGATTGTGCAGCTTCTTATAGCCATTTTGTTCACTTCACTAAGAACAAAATTCAGTACGCTAGCACTTAGAGTGGGTGATATATTATTACGTCCAATGCTAGATTTCGATTGATGTCGAATAAGTATTAAGGGAATAAATCCGGCGGAAACCTTAGAACTCTTTTTCCATGTTAAAATACTTGACTGCAGCAATAGCAACACTCTTTTGATGTCATCTTCATGAAAATATATATTATACTGATACAAACAATATTATATTGCAATTTTTGCATATTTTGAAAAAGGGTGTTGACGAATCAAAACTGTTCTTGGCTCATACATTCAATTGAAATAAGCAATTTTACAAGAATCTCATCTGTTTATTATTGACACTCTCTTAAGTTAGGTTCTTTTTCTTATTAATTATGTGTCTCTTTTCTCTTTTTTTCTTTCCCCTTCCGACTATTAATTTTCTGTTGTGTCTTTTCCAATTTGTTGTAGGTCTTTCTCAGCTTTTCTATCCACTAGTTGTCTGCATTATTAACATTTTTTATATCCTCGATTCTGACATTCTTTCAATATACCCTATAATAATGGTTTTCTTAATCTGTTCTCTTTTGTCCAAATATTTTTATAGTGGCAACTTTCTACTTAAGTCTGATCTGCGTCAAGAGTTCCAGATAATATGGATCAGGACAGCGACAGCATTTTGTAGTAGTTAAGGAAATGATGTAAATAAAATAGAATAAAAATATATTTTGAGTAATGCATGTTGCATATGCGAAGCAATAATTTTTAGTTACACTGTTATAAAATAATTGATTTAAAATTTAAAATATAAATATATTATAGAAGAAATAGTAAGACCCCCACAAACTGGTGATCCCGACTAAAAAAACAACACATTTAAAAAGGATTTGAGACATTTAAAAGAAAAAGAAATTCAAGAAACAAAAGTAGAAGAAAAAGAAGCGAATCTAAATCTTCGGAAACGGTATCAAACTATTCCCAAAAATCGGAACCTTTAAAAATAACAAATTGGGATATATTGATTATTGTGGTAAGGTTGCTGATGCACATAATATAAATCTACTCTCAATATTAAAACTGAACTAAATTTTTAACTATTATTAAATATTTCAAAATGAATGACACAAAGGAAATGATTAATGAAACTGTCAATGTCGACAACGAAATATATATATTTTTTAAAGATGTCGATGAGATAGTAGAAATAGCAAATAAAATATGGGAAACTTATCAACTTTTAGATCATTATAAAAATTATCAATTCATTTCTGAATGTTAAAAGAGCAACTCAATCTTCACAAATCACTAATAATAACGTAAAAAACGATATGTTATTAGATGCATTTAACAAATTCACAAATCAATTTCAAAATTTAGTTGACAATATGAACCAAATACAACAATTTTTAGAAAATCAAAATCAAATGCCATATTTAATTTAAAACAAATATGAATATACTATAGAAGAAATAGTAAGACCCCACAATTTTCCTTAGTATTTCACCTCCAACATCTCCTGTCTCATTCGTTACACTTTGTTTAAGGTCCATGTTTCACTGGCATATGTAGCAATTGTTTCGTATAATGATTTGTTAATATGTATTTGTTCCTCTAGGTACCTATGTCTAATTTTGCAATATTCTCTGTAAGGTTGCTACATATCTATTTCTTGACATTATTCTATTTTGTGTCTGCCTGTTCTTTCTGTTATGAACGTACTTGAATAATTATTAATAGTTCCTAAAATCACCAAAATTGGCCAATAAATTAGAACCAGTTTTATCATCTGCACATTCCTCACTAACTTATTTAAGTTAAGAAACTTGCCACAATTTATATTTAAATGTAGGTAAATACAGGGTGGTCCCGAGGTAATGGGCCAAAATTCATGAGTAGATTCCCGAAGCAAAAATATTGCGATTTAGTCGAACTTACCTTAATTCAAAAGTTGATAGTTAAAGAGATACAGGGTGTTAAATGTAAAATATTATTTTAGTTTATTTCCATTTATTTCTTAATAAATGTAAATACCTACACAAAATTTTGGGGTTTGGGGTTCTTTAGGTAGATGATTTGAAATTTGTTCACGTTTTGGTTATACTCCATAGAGGTCGCCAGCTGCCATAGACTGAATGTGTTGAAAACAACATAACTTTTTTGTACTTTAAGGTATCTTATCTTTGGTATCAAATTCTTATTTTTCCAACTTTTTTTTACACAAAAAAGGTAAACTTTATGAAAGTAGCTGTCTCGCACCGTTTCCGAGGTATTTGGCTCTGCAACTTCCAATGCTAATAGTGGAATTAATTAAAATAATTTAGAAATGTCAAAAACAAGGGGAATTAAAAATAGTAATGAACCGTAAAATAGTAAACATTAGTAAAAAATATGCCTTTTTGACAATAATTGCTCAAAATGTCCACCTCTAACTTCAATACATCTTATAACACGCTTATTAAAATATTGTCTTATTTTAAAGTATAAATCCTTAACGCGAAATGACTTTGCAGCATTTAAAACCTGCTTCTCAGGTGTTTATAGTTTCTCCATAAACAACTGATTTCATGTAACTCCAAAAACGAAAATCTCGGCATTCTATCTTACATTTATGTATACGAGTATACAATTTGAATTGTAAGCTAAGATGTAATTTTAATTAGGTACGAATAATACTTAATAGAAATTAGCATACAAATGACAGCAATAAGACAAGTGGAAAACGTCAATTATTTAATTTTCCTCCAAATCCTACTTAAGAAACTTTACTTTCATAAAATATACATTTTTTGTTTAAAAAAAGTTGGAAAATAAGAATTTGATACCAAAGATGATATACCTGAAAGCACAAAAAAGTTATGTCGTTTTTAACATATTCAATCTACTGCATCTAGCGCCCCCTATGAACTTTAACCAAAACGTGAACAGATTTTAATTCCTCTACCCAAAGAACTCCAAACCTCAAAAGTTTGTGAGGATATTTGCATTTGTTAAGGAATAAATGAAAAAAAACTGAAACAATATTTTACATTTAACACCCTGTATCTCTTTAACTACCAACTTTTGTACCAAGGCAAGTTCGGCTAAATCGCAATGCTTGAGGAATCTACCCCTGAATTTTGGCCCATTACCTCGGAACCACCCTGTATAATTCGACCAATTTGACCCCCCTAATTAACGAAGATTTCCAGATTTCCCCCATTCCTGCGCTGAATGGTGGTTAGGGCTTACCAAGGCAAGTCGTTCCTGGTAAATATATCTAAATATGAAACAGGTTTAAGTTATCCCAATCGACGTGAATAAAATAAAATATAAACATATCCTACTGTAGAAAACAAGATCCTCTTGTGGCCTTCTGAAAGCCAGGAGTTATGCCGTGCCGCGATAAGACAATGTTTTGACAAATCAGATCATGGACGAGTATTAGTCATCCAGGACCAGTACATTTGTCTGGGAGATTGCGGACTGCCTCTGAGGGCCGCAGAAGTTTTAGTTAGTTTAAGATAAGCCGAGTACAATTCTGACAGTTCCCATCCGTTTCACCGAGAAGTCATTAGCCACTGCACCTTCAGGTTATTGACAGCGCCGACGGGCCCTGCGGTAGATTCAGCGCGGATCCAGATGTCTATTAATCACTAAAAACGCCATGCAGGAAGTAGTTTTGCAGGAACTTCGGAATTCTCCCGGGCTTTTATTCGGCGGCTCGCGCGTTGCTTGCCGCTAAATCTCTTGCTGACAAAAACTGCAGAGGGTCGATTCGAGCTGTTCGCTGTAAAAGGTTGCATTGAAGAACCAAAGAGAAATGTTTTTTAAAGCGACCTTCTTTAATATTTAGACAGTGCTTGTAACGCGAAGAAACGTTTCATATGTATTGACTTAGTGGAGTCAAGATAGCTTAAAATTACGCATTATTTCGAAATAATTATGGGAAGCATGGATTTTCCTAAAACCTTTTGAAATTACTTGGAGATAAGTATTAGAAAAAAGTTATAAACTTATTTTTGTACGCTAATTGTTTTTTAATTGTTTAAACAATAATTAATAGTTTTTTAAGAACATTTAAAATAATTCAATGAATTTTAAATCGAATTCTTTCAAATTGACAATATAGGGGTTTTCGATATCGCTGAACAAGAATATGAAGTCGGAAAATGAAAATTCAAAATGACTGATCCAATATGGCCGACTATCTTAAACAATTTATTTAACAATTATCGATTTTAAATCAAACTCGCTCATATTTGTAATATAGAGGTTCGAAAAATGAAAATTATAAATGGCTAAAGAGGTTTTATTGAAAATGTTTTATTTTTTAAAAAACAAATTTATTACAAAATAGTTAATTTTTAAATCTCATCGAGTTCTTGCTCTTCTTCGTTCCCTATTATTTATTTATTCATTAATTATTTAAAAAATTGATCAAATATTAAACTCGTACATTTACAGGTTTAGCATACAAGAAAACGAATATAAATACCTTAAATGCAAACTGAAGATTATTTGTAATATTAAGTAATAATATTACATTAAAGAATTACAAGTGTACGAGAGTATAACCTCAAAATGGACAAAATATGTGAATAATACACTTTTTAACACACACTGATAACTGCAGCTTACTCGAAAATATAAAAATCATATTCTTATACCATTTATAATAATAATTATTTAATTCTTATAAAAGAAAAACGCCTTTAAAATAAATAAAACTGATTAGACTCATACCCATGTCTACATCAATATGAGAACTTATATTCACAATTTCAGATACAGAATATACGTTTTAAAAATGAATATTAGATCAATTCATCAAAAAACGTTATTTTTTTGCTGTTAAATAAATAAAAAAAATATTTTTCGCTGGATTTACTTCTTTTAAGGCCTTAACTTAATTCTTTGATGATTTATTAAACAAAAAAAAATTTTTTTCTACATTATTAAACTTTATTTAACAATAAATTTCACGGATTTTTCATGAAATATTTTTATTTTTTGTTAATTTTTTTCAACTATTATTTCCATTTTTTAAGAAAAATAAAATGCACCATCTTAAAGCACAGATTTTAAGATTTAAAAAGTGCTCTCATAAAGTTTCAATATCACATTAACAACTATAGTTTTTGATCTATAAAGTATGGCCTAAAAAGTCAAATTTGTGATTTTTTAAAATTATTGAATATGTTGGGTTAAATATTTTTCAAATTAAATTTTTAAGATTTTTTCCATATCGCTTACTGTTTCATTTGTCATTTGAAGAGTAATCTGTGAAAGTTACAGATATTTATTTTAAAAATTAAAAGAATGACAGTTATTTTATTATTATTGTACAAAATTATAGAATCACGTAACTTTGTATTCGTACTATATATTTTTTTTCTCAAGTTTAAAGACATAAAATTTTGATAGCCGGATGACTTTTCTTTCATTTAAATTTTTGTGAGGTCGATTTGATCAATTAGATCAAAAGTTATAACAAATTTAGTGTAGCGCGCTCGGGGCCGTGCGCTCTTCGAGAGCTATACTTGGGGACCGCCCGTCTCAATTTTCGTACGTTAGAAAAAAAATTCTACAGCCTTCAATTCGCATTTTCGAAAAAACTTTATAACATTTTTTATGTAAAATTTCCTGTTCTTTCTAATGGCGCAGCATATTTTTCTGTATATTTTGCAAAAACTGTAATTTTGCAACTAATTTGTTAAATAAATAATTTAGCGTACACTCTACAGTTGGTAACTTTTTATATGTTGTTTCTGACAACTTTACAAAGCGAAAAATAAAAAGTTCTCTCTTCCAGTAATTTTCGCGAAGTCAAAATCTATCTTGACTCCACTAACACTTTACTTTGAATGCTTAGGAAAAAATTAAACCTTGAAAATTACATACATGATAAGATATTTTTGCTCTTAATGTTTGTGCTAGCAGTAAAACCAACAACCAGGACTTGTGGTGTAATGTGTGTAGAAATTTTAAAATTTATTTTATAAAAATCTTAAAAGCATATATAGCGCGGCAACGCATGTTTTAATCACATTCAAGGAAAGTTTCAAATTAACTTTAGAAAAACAAAATTGCGGCTCAAAAATATACTGCAGTCTGAAGCGGAGTAATTAAAAATTTAATTTACTTCCCCGTTGGAAGCTCTATGTAATATAATTTTGTGTTGTTCTCTTTTCCACGTTGATGGAATTCTTCAAACCTCAGTTCCGCTCCTGAAAAAAAAAACAGTTATATTCCGGATACCAGCCGTATTATCAGTCTTTGGGTAATGATGTATTGTCCGAAAACGTTTCTTTTCGAAGGAAATAAAGCATAAGCTCCTTGCGAATCGCTGTTTGAGATCCTTAAGTGGCCGCCTACTTTCAATATTTACTGACATGGAGGTTACTTTCCTCAATTCAGGAGATCGATGAGTTTAATTGGTGCGAAATTTTCCATTCGTTTGAAAAAATATACAGTGGTGGTAAAAAATAATTTCAGTATATCAACAGTCCACTCCAGAGAGATCTACCTTTATAACAATTTACTAGTACATTATGTATCTAGTATGATAAAAGCAATACATTCTCATATGACGATGTAAACTGTTGCTCAAGGTGTGCTTTTACTACAGGGTATACGTACTACTTTTTTCTGAAATCGTAATCAATATTATTATAAATTAGAGAGGGATTTTATTAATGCCTAACACTTTTCAGTACACTCTAATGAAATTTTTATTTATTGTTGCGATAAAAATCAGATTTCACTTTAATACTTGAAAGTGCTAAAAAAGTATTAAAACATGTTTAATATGGACAGTGATGATGATGTCCAGGTGTCCGAGATACCACCAGAGTTAGTAGCAGCTGCAAACTATGACTTTTTTACTGCCAAATATATTCAGGGAACATTACGAATTCGCTTACAAATGTTTTGTGAATTACTGCCACGAAAAAAAGGAAATATGATCTTCCGATCTGAAAATATCATGTTAGCATACTTTTTCGATTTATTACTCCATGCTGGTGATGACTATAAACCAATGTTTTCTCGAATAAAGAACATATGTTTAGATTGTGAGAATTCTGAAAATATAGACTGTCCTGAGGATAGTATTAGTCAGGGTTGGGCATTAACCAATTAAATTTTCAATCAATTAATTAATTGATTAAAAAAGTAATTCCGATTAATTTAATTGCAGTTAAAATTAACTGCAATTGAACTATTAATTACACGTTGGAATAAATTTATTTGGATTAATCTATATTAATTGCATCTTGCAACTAAATCAATTACAATTAACGTTTACAAAACAATTAAAACTAACAATTTTCCAGCACTATGTTAAACACCTATTTTAAAAAATTGCATTATACAGGTTGTGTAAAAATGTAGCAAATCGCATATTTTTTATTGAATATTCTGTATTTAATAACGTAAAAGATTGCAGTTTTTTGACACAAGTGTTGCATAATCATGGATGCCAGTGATAGTACTCATATTTGTGACAGGGTGTTCAAAAAAATTAAACAACGTAAAATGTCCTTAAGAAATGTTCCTTAATTTTAAATTTTCTTGAAAATGTAATAATTTAATAAAATTATTGGAACCTGTTCTTGCAATTTTTGATTAACCTTTTTTGTTTTCCTACATACGGACTTTGGGTCTTTTATATTCAACGCAGAACGAACAATCAGAACCAAGGGTGTGGGGAGATTTTTAAATTATTTTTTAGACTCAACGCACCGTTTCCGAATTATAACCACTTTTTTATTCTGCCACACATCCTTGTCCCGAATTTTTTTTTTCGACATGCTGACTTCGTGTCATTTGCACTCGATAATCAATCCCCCACCATGGAAAATTTTTTTGATATTTCTTGTCGTTTCCGAGATATAAGCCCTGTCTTACCCACCGAGCTCTACTCAGAACCAGGAGGAGTTTTTCTTATATTTCCATTTCCGAGTTACGAGCAAAAACTGTTTCATTTTTCTTATACGTTGTGACGTCATAGCTCGATGATGAAGGCTAAAAGGCCCCGTGCTCTATGGTGTCTTGAAGATCCTAGGGAAGTCCCAATATCACGCATATTAATCACTAATGTGTTATTGATATATGGTGAATGTAGACAAAATGATGGGACCGCAGATGAAATTTAAGAGAATCGTTTTCTATTTCGCTATGCACTAAATCCTGCAAGATTTCGAAGACATTAATACCAGCAGTATCAGTGCAAATTACTGGGAAATTATAATCATTTTACAGAACTGTACCTATATCCGTTGTACATTAAACAATCAGTATGTATAACTGTGTATTGAAATGATACAGTATCGGTTGAATTCCTACAAAAAAAATAACATAAGCACGTATTGCGAATATAATAACATTCTGAAACATATTAATTACTAAATGTAACGCAAATTCCCTACGACCATTCCAATTAAAAGCGGAATTTCCGGCTCAAAGCTCTTGTAAATCGAGACACCACCATCTTCCCGATCTCGGCAAACTTTTTGTCCCAATCGCATTACGCTCGCAGGACAAGAACAATTAAATTTATTAGACTAATCCACTCAAGTGAATCCCTCCTAACTGCAGGAAAGTAAATTTCAACGAGTGAAAACGCGTCGGCAAGGATAATAAATTTCTGATATCTAATCAACGCGGCTACACTTCCTCATACTAAGCGTGTTTAATTTTGGCGCTTGCTTAGCAGTTTCGCTCGCTGGTTACACACCTGTAGTTGTCTGTGCTAATGGAATTTTTCCCTAGAGAATTTTTGAATATTTATTCCGGGAAATTTAGCCCTGCCCTAAGTAAATACGTAGAACATAATTACATACGTGGTTAATTGGGAAAATAAGGAAAATATTACGATAGGTGGAACAGATATGCTGTTGTCATACGGTGAACGTTGACAAAACGTTGTGGTCGCAGAACGTATGTACGCGAGTCACTCATTTTCCACTTCACCATGCACCAAGTGCTGCAAGGTCAATGATCAGTTACAATCTCATTGGCAACATCCAATAATAATTGTGATGTGACGCGTCATTCCCTCTCAATTGCAATCAGCAGTTCTTAATATGTTTTTTTACAATACCTTTCAAAGAAGAACTGATCAGTATTATCCGCGATTACCTTTTTGTTTTTCTACCGACTAGCGACCCTATCGTATGTATAGCATCCACAAAATGTGTACTTTAGATTAGTTTTGGGAGTTGGGAACAACTTCTCCCGGTCCCATTCAAATAGAGTTAGCCCCTAATTGACTTGCAGTTCGACAATTATTTATGGCGAGGTAAAAGCGGCTTCGCAACTTTCATCGATTGGCATGAGGCCGTGTTTCCGGCTCGGTTGGGTGCGATTTTTCAATCCGATCCACCGAGGCTGAGATATGGGGGGCAAAAAAGGGACAATTAGGGGAAGTGATTGATTGTATTGGCGTCATTAGTGACATGCCGTGCGACTGCTCCGGCCATTATACAACCCGATTCGTGTGTCCCAACTTTTCCCAACTTTAACACATTTTACGCTACCGGCGCCAGCTGTCACATTGCTGCCAACGGTGACAACGCAGTGTCCCCTTACTCGCCCGGACGTACCTGGCCAGCGGAATGTTTCCCGTTACTTAATTAGCTTTGTAGTTGCCTTGTCTATTGCACGTCACCGCGCTCATTAGGCGACTCTGAAAATTTTATTTCGCTGCCAACCAATTCGTTACTTTTCAGTTAATTGATGCTGCTTGTTTACTGAACGTTAATCGGCTAATTAGGTTGCAGCGAAAAGAGTTTCTCAGCAATCACTGTATATTTTAATTTAATTTTAATTATTGTTTCTAAAGTAAAAGTAAACATTGCTCACTTAGTAAAGAATGAACAGTGAAATAGTGCAAATCTCGCCCATGTTTTCAATTTACTTAAAGAAGTAAGCCTGCAAAAGTTCCAGAAGCAATCAGATAGAGCAGTACGTGTCAGAGGACATCGAGCTTGTACCCAACCCAGCTAGACAGTATCGGTTAAAAATTTTCACGGATCTTTCGAATTCTAGCGACGGAGCTATCTATGGAACTTAAGACCACTTTAAAGACGCCAAGTAGGAGCAAATAATGCTATTAGCGGACCGATCGCTGAATTTGTTAGAAAAATCGCTGATCTTCAAGAAAGCGTTCAGCGACCACCGAATACACCTTCTAATACGAGGTAACGGAAACCAAAAGCCAAGCTACCTCCTATGACGGATCCAAGCCGCTCTACGAAGGCAGAAATGCCTTCGTTCCAGGAGCGCCCGGAATCAAAGTCCAAACAGGAAATCTTGTGGAGTCGTCAAAACCTGAGATCGAACATCAACCCTGGTCATCCGTAGATCATTAACCAGCAGTGCAAGTGCCTGGCGACTAGTGATATATGACTCTTACCTTTCATTGTCGTTGCAAACCAATATTTTACACAACTATTATTCAATAAATTTTTATATTGCATGTAAATTTGATGTGCTTAAGCTCAGAGCTAGATCGTATAACTAGTTTCATATATCATATCCCAGGCTTCATTACAGTTTTGCAGCCGATGCACAAGTACTCAATAGTAAAAAAAAGACACTGAAAATACCCAAAATGCGGGGGACCGCCTAGCCGGGTGTCTTGGCCGACGGATTTCGATCTGTCGAGTCAAGCATCACGGACGTGGGCTGGAATTTGGATGGGTGGCCTAAGGCAGGCTCGGGGACGTGGCTGTGGCAGCCTACCAAGAGATCTGGGTCGCCCAACATTTGCCGCACGCGCGTGGTCCCCGATAAATCTCTGTAACTCAAGACCATGCTATCATACATAAACTGTATGAGACTTTGCCACCAAGCCATCCGTGTAGTAAATAAGATGGTTTGAAAAAAAGTACTCGAGTAATGAAGGAGGGTGTACAAGGGGCCTAATAAGGCCTAAGTGCCGTGGTGGAAGACAATTCCACCACCCCTCCGACATACATACATACATACCCAAAATGCGGTATAGAACAAACAAGTGTTCACAAACGAAACAGTGCAAAAAGGATCAGACGAAAACTTCAATGAAAAATGCCATGAGATGATAACAACAAAAGCGCCCTTCTCTCTAAATACCCGTTTTCAAGTTCCACGAGACAGGCGATTTTCAACTGTTTTTCAAATGCCACATACATATTTTTCCCAAATCTACCACATATTTTTTTTCTGAATCCAACAATGTGAAGCAATAAGATAAATAAGCGAAGTTGTCAAATATATCTTGAAAAGCAGTCAAATTCATGGACTTGTGAATATTGTTAATATTAAATTTTGTGAGCAATGTCAGCAACAAGAGCCATTCAATCTCCGTAAAAATTTTACTGTAATAGTGAAAAAAATTATGAAAAACCACAAGCTTTAAAAATGAAAAACATTAAGGTACCTACTTGCTCTTAAATACAACATATACAATAACCACAATTCCAAGGTTGCTTTTAACAACAATAATAAACAGTTTTGAGATCAGTTTAATTGAACAAAAAAAAAGATTCTTCTTAAGTATCTTTTTTCGTCACATATGTACAGGGTGTCCCGAAATTCATGCAACAAAATTTGGTCACAGATTCTTAAGACAAATTTAGGGGACCAGTACTTTTTATTTTTGCTAAGTGGCCCCCTCTTTCGGAATTACAACCCCCTGAAGTCCGCCCTTGAGAATAACCTTTTTGTTATCTCAGAACCCCTTGTACGAGAATCACTAAATTTGGTACACAGGGGTTTTATGACATGTGGACTTTGATGGGGCTACATTTTTTTTGGCGGGGAATCCCCTTAAGACAATTTTTCGTAGGCCTCCTCGTCTTTGGAGCCAAAAAAATTTGGTTGCATATTTAAATTTCTTAAAAATTATCAGTCCACTAGAAAGCCATTAAAGTTAGAAACTTTTTGTCTCTTTATACTTTTTTTGTAAAACGCAATGTTTTCGAGAAAAATGTCAAAATGTGATCGAATGCATATCGTGATTCGCAATTTTCCTCAAAAACATTGCATTTTACGAAACAAATATCAAGAGACAAAAGAGTTTCTAAATTCAATGGCTTTCTAGCTAACTAATAATTAAAAAAAAATTTAATTTGCGACCAAATTTTTCTGATTCCAAAGACAAGGGGGCCCACGAAAAAATGTCTTAAGGGGGTTTCTCGCCAAAAAGTGTAGCACTGTGAGATTCCACATGTCATAAAACCCCCGTGTAAAAAAGACCAGAGCCAGGCCAGCTGGCAAAAAGAAAAAATACGGGTCCCCTAAATTTGTCTTAAGAATCTATGTTAAATTTTGTTGCATGAATTTCGGGACACCCTGTACATTGTTGACTATGAATAAAAATAAATATTTCGCCACTGCTAGCTATAGTTTTTTTAAATTTAATTTTTTGACACTAACGTTTTGTATTAATGTGGGTTTTCTAGGAACTACTGAAAATTACTTACTGTTGACGCATTGGATTGCATACAATGTGTGTATTTCTTACCTGCAACAAAACAAAAATAATTATGAAAAAAATATGTTTAAATTATTTCATTTATTCAAAGCTTTGAAACAAGATAATTAAAATTAAAGTTATTTGATGTTTATGTTTGAAATTATGCATTTTTTGTAGGTTATATGAAGACAATTTCAATACATTTGCAATGCAGCATCTGCATAATTATAGTAATAAATACAGTTATACTGCGCTTTTTTTTGTCAGGAGGGGCACTCAGCCACCTGGGTCATTGGCCTTTGACACCTGAGTATTTTGTTTTATTTTCCTCTTTTGGTGCCTAGTTAAACTGATTTGATGTATTTGCTTTTAATCCAAGGTATTTTTTTTTTTTTCATGTATTTTGTTCAACTATTAGTAATTTTTCAGAATAAAATTTTAAAACTTGTTTTTCTTAAAAAATAATTTATATCTTTTGTGTATCATCCTAAATATGAAAGTTGTTATAAAGAGTTAAAAACTATTTGATTGATTACTATTTGATAAGCAATTAATTCTGGAGATCTCTTGTCATGTGTCAGAGAATATCAAAAATATTGTGAAAATTAAATAATTTTTTATGTTATCCTCTGATATTTTTAAAACTAGTACTTCCATTTTCTTAAAACTTTAGTAGGATTTCTATTTATACCGGGTAGGAAAATACCGATGGTCTATCTGAAGTTACGTGAGAGCGATAAAGTAAGCCATAGAAATCTATGTGATAGACAAGGATGGTTATAGTGAAGGCGTCTAATAATCACCGCCAATTTCGCCCTTCCACAAATAAGAAGTGGATCTTATTTGTGGAAAGGCGAAACGGGCGGTGACTATGAGACGCCTTCATTATAGCCATCCTTCTCTATCGCATGGATTTCTATGGCTTACTTTATCGCTCTCACATAACTTCAGATAGACCATCGGTACTTTCCTACCCGGTATATACATATAAAATAGTTCAAGTAATTAATATAATTAAGACGTTTGTTTTTTTTTCTCGTATGCATTCAAAATGAGGAGCCAATACATTTAAAACGTACGGCAGGTTAATAAAACTTCCAACAGTGCCCTTAACAAAGAATCAGACTCAATGAAATCCAAAATTGTTACCGTCTCCCCTGCCTGCACTTAAGCTAATAAATGCTTACATAAAACAAGTTTCCCAGCACTCCCAACTGGAACGGTAAACACTCCGCATGCAAATTGTAAATTTCTAACCCTTATTTCACACCTAATTACTGTTGGGGATTAACGCCTGCCGAGCAGCCATTAAACTTTAAATATTGACGTTTCAATTTGTCTTTCGGGTGGCGGAAATTTTATAATTAAGCGGCTCTTAAATTTATTGGAATTAAACGCTGGGCGGGACTAAAACAATAGTGAACGCCGACGAGTAAGGAATAATTTAGTAATAAGAAGTTAGAAGCTGGTAACGCGCTTAGAGTAATGTTCTAAGGTTCGGCGATTTTGGTAATGGCTTAGGAAATCCTTAAGTTATGAGTGTTTGGAGAAAATAATAATATATTGCCGCCCCCGCCCCCTGCAAGTCCAAATCTATACAAAACAATTTGGTGCAGGTAATCAGACATATAAAGATAGATAGATAGATAATTCTTTATTTCCAACTAAAGTAACTAAGCAACAAATTGTACAAAAAAAATGTTGTTAAAATAATGCGTCTTGTAAAAATAGTCTTCAGTATTACGAAAACATACTTCCATATTAAATGTAATGGAAGATCATTTATATAGAGTAGAAATAGTACTGGTCCTAAACACGACCCTTGGAGTACCCCTGAGGTAGGCGTAAAAAGGGAGTGATAGCCTTTATATTCTACGTACTGATTTTCCTCGAAAAGATAAGATTTGAACAATGAAATAAACTGAAAGAAGACAAGGTAAATTTAATAGTAACAGTTGAAAAAATTGCGTAATACAAGAATCACCACTCTTTAGTATTGTAATAAAAGCTGGGACGCGTGGTCATTTATTTATTAGTTCTCGGAACAGATGGGCCAAAAAGTAAAACATTTCAGTCAACACTAATTTATCGAGAGTTAAGGGCTCTCAAGTAGGTTTAGCGTCGTCCTTCGGAGAAATTTACCAATATTATTTAACAAGTTCACTTAGACTGTCGGGGCCATGTGTTGAGCTTCTGGTAAAGAGAAAAATCGATATTTCAAATAACTCGCGAAATGCATTCCAAAGAACGTAGGAATTCCAAGAATAAGTTGTTAGAAGTTGTTAGAAAAATAATAATAGATCAAATAGCTGGCTTTTAGGCGGATTTTCCAAGCTATAAGAATAGATTAAATGAGATTGACTAATCCGTCCCGTATTGCTACACGGAGTCACCAGAGGAAGGCTTACTTGTAAGTTCAGTTAGTCACAGAATTATTTATATAAATGTAAGTCCAGTCAATTAGGTAATTAATAACATGGCATAGTTATGCCAAAGCGTCCCGATATTCAGGTTCCCGCCAATAAGATAAGAACATAAACTTCTGGACCCAAGAAATGGGTGTGTCGAAGCGAAGTGTCGAATTCAGGAGAGATCCGAAAAACAGGCAGTTTTTCATTAGGTTCCACATTGAGCAGTCGACTTAGTTTTAGAGACTCGGGTTAATTTAATAATGGACAAAGTCATTCCAAATTTTGCTATGGATCGCGCATTTCCTGGCGAGAGATAAATAAAGAAATAACCCCTCAGTTACAGTATTAGAGAAATTTTGTCAATTTTCCATATGGTAGGAAACGTGTTCTTACTGAGAATGAAATTAAAAATGTGTTCTTTGCTTTGATAAGAGCCTAATATAGTTTTTGACCAAGAAGCCTGGTATTTGGTCATGGCCTACTATCAATTTTTCCTTTAATTTTTTTAGATAATATTATATTTGACATATATAACCCAGAAAAGTAATGTAAAAAACAATAGAGTGCTTACTTATGAGAATATAACTTGAAATATTGGTAAAACGTTTTTAAAACCGTCAAATCCGAATCGTAGTCGTAATAATTTTATAAATCTCACTGAAACCTGTTTCTTTAAAATAGGTTATTCGTATGTAGGTATATTTCCAAATATAACAGCCATGCGAATACCTGTGCAACTTTTTACTGTCAAGAATATTGCAAAACTATATAACTTCCCGAAGTAAATTTGTAATATTTTACGTTTATGCTCCGTATACATCTCTATAAAAGTTGCCACTAAAAGGATTTTAAATTTATTATATATCCGAAACTATTTCATGTGGGGACATTTTACGAGCTACCAGTCCTGGAATTATGAAAGTTTAAACTTTGAACTTTTAATACCACTTTACGGTTATATTTATTCTTAGACACATCTTTCATGAATACGTTTTATCTTTACGGCTAACGTCATAAGCTTCCCTTGTATATGGTATTAAGAATTTTATTTATTTTCATCACTTTAACTCTATTATTAACATACATTTTTAAGTACCAAATAAAATTATATTCTTAAATAGCCAAGCTGATCCTGTTAGTGCTTAGCGGTTTGTGGGCTAGTTTTGACCCACATTTGGGCAAGTTTTCACTCAAATAGTGGATTTTCTGAGAAATATCGAGGTCATGGGTAAATTTTACCAATAGCATCGTGTTCAGAGCCTTAATTGACTCATATTTGTACCAGTTTCACCCAAAATTTTCGAAATTTGTGTTATGAATTTTGACTACAGGATCGTGTTCAGCCCATCGAATTTCTTCAGAACTGATATGTGGCTCTGTTGGGTTTGGGCTTTTTCTTTGCGTGGCTGTGTTATCTATATCCGGAGTATAATATTATAAGTTTGGAAAACACCAGCTCCAATTTATGTGGCGCAAATTTTTTATTGGCTTAAAATTTGCATATAATTTTAAGGGGACATCTTGCCACTGGTAAATTTGGCCCGAATTAGCATAAAACCTCGAAACCAATTACATGATAATGAACTTGTCAGACCATCCTCCCTCAAAAAAAAGAGACAACTTCCTGGCCGAGGAAATTTTCCAGCGGCCGGCGGTGGATTATGGTAAGCGACCTTTTAACTGGAAACTTTGTTAAATAAGCCACAAAGAATCCGGCGGATTAATCGATTATACAATATTTTCTGGAAGTTCATAAATATTTATTGAATACGGGGGCGCGTTTCCGATAAGGGTTGTGTAAAATAGCTTAGCTCGCCTATTTGTTTTCCAGGTGTTTCGCCGCTTCGCTTCTCTCCCACGGATTTGGCTTAGAGCAACTTTTATAAAAAGGGATTACCTTTCATTATATTTCATGCTATCCATTAGCTTTTAATCAAAAGGAAACGGACACGGGCCCTTTTGTTTTATCTGGTACCGCGACTTTTAAAGGAAATATAAGAAATAGAAGCAAGGAAGTGTTTCCCAACTTCGAAATATAGGTTTCTGTACCTATATGGCGGTATATTTCACAAAAGAATTGATTTTGAGTCAGTTTTCTTACTTTATTGTAAGACCAGTAAAGGAAAGTTGAACCAATTTTTAACAGTCTACTTTCTTTTCTCGATATCTGATACTCTACAATCAATTATTGTACACAATGAGAGACGAAATGAAATTCAAGTTCGTTGAAATGTGACATCATCCACTGTTTTTAATCACGCACTCATCGAAACAAGTATTAAACTTGACTATACCAGTTTCAAGCATAAACAAGCTCGCAATGATCTAACCTTCGCTGCTTTCTGGCAATAAAAAAATATGGAGTCTATTATAAAAAGTCAAATTGTCTCTCTTAAAACGTTATAAGAAAACCGGTTCTTTAGATGTTTTTAATGAACTTAAAGATGCCAGAAAGGGAGATAAATCTAGCTCACAAATGTTATTTGAGGCATATAGATTTAAACTTTATGAAGGACATTGTCAATTTCTCCATGCTGATGAATTTAGTGTCGATGATACTTTACGAGCTCTTTTAGAGTTAAAACCAAAATTGACCAAGGTCCCGATGGTATCCCAACCTTTATTATTTGAGATCGTGCTTATGTTTTAGTAGAGCCCCTTTCTGTCCTTAACATTCTGTTCCGTCCCTGATATCTGAAAAATTTCTCGGGTATGCCCTGTATTTAAAAAAGGCGATATAATAAATAACTACCAAAGTCTTTGAAATTGCCTTCCACCATTATAGTCATATCCAGAGACAGATTAGTGTTCATCAGCATGGATTCATAAAAAATAGGTCGACGGTAACGAACCAACTCTGTCTCATACAATACGGTCGTTTCACATACAGAGTGACCCATTTGAAAGCGGGCCACCCTCATAACATTTTTATTTATGGAGCGATTTTGACGAAATTTTTTTTGAAATGTAGAGGGGGGTAAAGTGTATTTTGGGGCCAAGCGCCGTCCAGTTCTTTTTTAAACTAAGGCCTACTAGATCACATTCAGAGGCTGAAAAATCCAGAATCCATATTAGCGATTTTTTTAGAAAAAATTTGCGTACGCCACTGGATTCGGCGTCCCCTGAAATGGATCTGTACCAAATTTCATGAAAAAATATTCAACATTAACGATTCTGCGGCTAAATTGCTGTCAAATTGTTTATTATGCATAAAGAAACTTTTTATCTAGTAACCCATGCGATAATAAATCAATCACAACAAATATTTAATAACACGTTTAATAGACATCATTATACCAAAATACAATGAAACAGACAGAAAAATGAACGAGAAATTAACATAAAATTTACAAAAAATACAATAAAATAAAATTAACACACATGAATTAAATTAAATTCTGGATTTTTCAACTAAATCTCCATTTAATTGAATGAATATTTTTGTAAATGTTGCCTCTCCTAGATTTTTTTTATGGGGGTTCATTAAAGAAAAAGTTTACTACACTCGTCCAATGAATGCAGAAGAACTGCGCGAAAGAAGAAGATAGGCATGCGCTGAAATTACAACACATCAATTGTCTAATGTTATGGCACACATTCAAAAACAATACAATAAATGCATTCAATTAAATGAAGATTTAGTTGAAAATTCCAGAATTTAATTTAATTCATGTGTGTTAATTTTATTTTATTGTATTTTTTGTAAATTTTATGTTAATTTCTCGTTCATTTTTCTGTCTGTTTCATTGTATTTTGGTATAATGATGTCTATTAAACGTGTTATTAAATATTTGTTGTGATTGATTTATTATCGCATGGGTTACTAAATAAAAAGTTTCTTTATGCATAATAAACAATTTGACAGCAATTTAACCGCAGAATCGTTAATGTTGAATATTTTTTTATGAAATTTGGTACAGATCCATTTCAGGGGACGCCGAATCCAGTGGCGTACGTAGATTTTTTCTAAAAAAATCGCTAATATAGATTCTGGATTTTTCAGCCTCTGAATGTGATCTAGTAGGCCTTAGTTTAAAAAAGAACTGGACGGCGCTTGGCCCCAAAATACACTTTTCCCCCCCGTACATTTCAAAAAAAAATTCGTCAAAATCGCTCCATAAATAAAAATGTTATGAGGGTGGCCCGCTTTCAAATGGGTCATTCTGTATATATTTTTTATTTGTTTATTTATTTGCATGTTTCAAAATAAATATAGCTTTTTTCAGAATTTTATTTTTACTAATATTAACTGAAATATACAACTTTAAGATGTGAACAGTTTCCGTCCTTTTCTATAAGGCGTTGTGACGTCAACTATGTCGCATGCGAATTACGCTTTAAATTTAAGTTGGTATAACAAGTTAAGTTGGCTATTCTGACATTGCTGTAACAGTCACATTTTTTGTCATTTACTATTTACTATTTGTTGTGCTGGTGACCTGCTGTATTTTTGTGTTAATTTGTTTTCAATTAACATGGAGAGTATAGAAAATTACAATATACTTATCAGTTACCACTGCCACACACACTGTATAATAATAAATAACAGGTCTACTAGGTCTGTGATATTAACCTAAAATTATAAAGTATCAAAACTGTCATGAATCATGATGTCAAATCCTTTTCTGTGTATTTTGTTTATGTCTCGATTGCGCATGTGTACAAGTTGACGTCACAACGAGAGAGACAATAATTTTAGATAGGACAGAAAATGTTTAAATTTTATCTTGATATTGTTCCTTTGTGTTCAATTTTTTTCTGAAAAGTTAATGAAAAGTAATAGCAAATTCAATTTTTGCAATCTAAGGTAACGGCCCTATTTATCGCTTAGTATTTTGATAATAATATTCAAGTAGATGTAATTATACTGATTACTCTAAAGTTTTTGATAGGTTGGACCATTCTAATCTTCTCCCTAGTAAAATTTAAACAACCTGGTTTGTCGCATCCTTGCTTACATTATTTCATTCTTATTTAGTAGACAGGAAACAGTATGTCGAATGTCGTGGTTTTAAATCGCAGAGCATCTGTGCTACATCTGGTGTGCTCCAAGGATCTATCCTTGGGCCAGCGCTCTAATTTTTTATGAATGATATGATGTCTGACCTCAATGATTCCTATCTTCTTTATGCAGATGACGTGAAAATTTTGTGTGCAATAAACAGTGCTGATGATTGCGTAAAGTGACAGAATAATTTAAATAAAAAAATGTAATATAATTACTTTTTCAAGAAAAATATCTCCAATATTACATAATTGTACTTTAGATGGTGTCGTTCTTAACAGGCCAAATTCGGTTAACAATCTGGGAGTTATATTTGATGGTAAATTATGTTTTAGTTCTCATGTAAATAATCCAATAAAGATGTCATTTTATAAAAATAAATTCCAAACAGGATGATTTTTGAGGGTTGCTTGGGGACTGTCTCCTGAGTATCCAACCAAAAGATCACACTCGAATTCCTGGTAGGAGTTGCGCTATGAGGGGTGGTTTCCTAAACATTTTTTTAGAGCAAAATGACCTGCCTACAAAATGTTAGGATTCATTATCCGAAATTCACAAGGTTTTGCTAATATTGACACATTTATGGTTTTCTACAATCATTGGTAAAGTTTAAATTATAATATGCACCTCTAAACTTAGATTTATTATTAAACACAAACAAACATATCTCAAACATATAAAGGCCAAAAAGGGTTAAGAGTTTATATCTACCAAATAGTCCCCGACATGAATGTGTACTAGGGACATCAGCAATGCATCGCAATATTCTCTTTTGCGCCACAAAAACATCACGTGAGAGAGTGGAGTCACCCCAAAAGGCAATTCCATACCTTTGTCGGCTTTCACCTTGCGCATAATACAGTTTTAGTAAATGGTCAGTTCCAATTACATTTCTACTGTTATAAAAAAGGTAATAAACAGATGCGAGTTTAGATGTTAAAAATTCACAATGTCTCTTCCAGTTTAAATGCGAGTCCAGATATAAACCCAGAAACTTACAGCAAGTATCATGAATATGAAACTTAGTATCACTATTAACACAAAGCTCAAGATCACCAAGTGGTTTCTGCGAGGTGTGGAACCTAAGAATCTGAGTTTTATCCGAATTAAAATGTAAACGTATATTATTAAACCAATCAATCAAATCCGAGATCACGGCTTCACATTTGCGATTAAGGTTATTTTCACATTCATCAGAAATTACAAGAGATGTATCGTCCGCATTAAGAGCAAAATATGCCTCACCGGACAATTCAACAATGTTGTTAATATATAGCAGAAAAAGGACTGAGCCCAAAACTGATCCCTGTTGATCACCCATGCTTATTTCAGCTAGCTCCGAGCTATATGTTTGCATAACATGATTACTCAAATGGTTAACGCTCACATATTGAGTTCGTTTCTTAAGAAAAGTTGTCACCCAGTCCAGAGGCCGGCCCCTGATACCGTAATTATATAATATGCGGATTAAAATATCATGATCAACACAGTCGAATGCCCTGCTGAGATCACAGAAGATCCCAACAGGGCACTCGCCATCATCTATGAACTCAATCAGCTGATCTCTAAAACTGTGAATAGCAGTAGAAGTAGATTTTTTAGAGCGGAAGCCATGTTGATGATCTATAAAGATATTAAATTTATTGGTAAAATTCAAGGACATTTAAATAAAGGGGACTTATTTATTTACATTTCTAGATGAAGCCTGGTCTATTCACAGTCTAATTGTATCATTGTTGTCAGCTGTATAATTATACTGGAAATGTACTTAATATTTTTATCGCAATTTTCATCACAATTGTGAAAATTATTATTATAGGATAGTATTATTAAGTTATGCATACAATATTGTTAAATTCTGTACATATTAAACTATTTTTCATTTTTCATATTTGCCATGTTTGAAGACTTGGCAACTACGCAATAATTTGTAGCGTGTTCCTCGTTCGTTCTGCCGTGGTTGGCAGAATATGGCGTCTCTTGTTAGAAAATAGTTGTGATTTTAGTAAGTGAAACGTGATTAGTGTTTATACATGTATTTTGGATAAACTTTTAAGGTGTGAATATGGTTAGACAGTGCAGAATTTGTAAGAAATTGGATTATAAACATCCACATCAGCTATCCTTCCACAGGTAAGCGTGCTTGAAGGTGACTTTGGAATGTATATGCAACTGTGGCCATTGTCGTGCGTGTGGGTAACTTTTATTTGAATAACGGTAAAATTTTATAAAACTGACTTGGTATTTTTTTAAAATTTTTGCTGAAATAGTAAGAAAACAATAATATGAACCACGTTTGGCCATTAAAATCAAAGGAAAATGCTGCACCACAAATAAGTTACAGACATTATTTATATTTAATATATTTATAGGTATTTCAATGTTATCCCTTATACCCAACATTACAAATTTTAATCATTCATCATTTTCATTTTCCTCTACGACAAAAACCTTTTCAAAAATATATTTACAATTTTACTAAATGCACGAGCATAAAAACTGAATAAATACAACAGCAAAAATATGGTGGTGGTTCACTTATACATAAAAATACCGAAGATGCAATCAACTGAAAGTTGCATTCATTCAACCATTTGATGTTCTCCTTTGGGAATATATTTTTATGTCTCACTGAAAATTTGCCTCAGTATTCTAAAAGTGAAATGTGAACGTTTTTAGGATGCTTGGGGATGGTGCAACAAGAAAGAAATGGTTACAGTTATTGGGATTCCAAGAAGTTATAAAAATATATATATTTATTATAAAAATACTGAGTAGCTGTTGAAATATATTGAATTAGGACTATAAAATATTTTATTTTGGCCCATCCAAAATGTACGACATTGGAGATGTAATCGCGCGCATCAGTTGGATGAAAATAAAGCCCTCTGCTTTCCCCTTGTCTAGCTTCACCCAACATATTAGATAGACTGTGACATGCTTTATTTAAATGTCCTTGGTAAAATTCAACAATCTGTCCAAAAAAGTATGTTCAAAAATTTTAGAAAATCCACTAGTAATAGAGTAATAGGCCTGTAGTTGGCTAGAAAACGAGAATCATTCTTCTTTAAGATTGGAATGACTTTTCCAGTTTTAAGACAAGATGGAAACTTCCCTTCCGAAAATGAGAGATTAACTAAATATGTTAAAGGTTCTAAAATCAGCTGTACCTAAGTGGTTTAACAAAGGGACATTGTCGGGACCTGCGCACATTTTACTCTTTAATTTGTAATTTAATAATTTAAGCAACTAATTAGGTACAAAAGGATCTAGATATATGTAATAGTGTGCAGGATAGAATTGACATATTTTATTGTAATTACATTATCTTAAAGAAAGCATTTGTTAGCAGTTTACAATTAAGTTAGTTAATTACTTTGTTTCTACTGATAATCTTCCAGATACATCTGTAATCTGTAATTTCCATCCTGTAATGGGTCACGTGACTATAGGATGGTGTAAATTTTAAATAAATTTAAAATAAAATAAAAATAAAATAGCAACAACGAGTACATGTCAAGTATCCTGAAACCGCTGTTCCCTTCACCCCGGTGTTATAATAATAATTATAATCCACAATTCACACTTTCCCAAGATTTTACGAAGGTCTATCTATCTATCTCTATCCATCCAACCGAACAATCCCAGCAACGATTCTAGCCACACCAAACATAATCTCCAATCCAACAAATATTCAAGCCAATAATGCATAGTTGAACTTCAGAACCCCGAGGTGCAATTAAGGTGGAACTTAAACCCGGTCTCGCTCTCGAGCACTTCTCAATACTTAGATTAATAATTACACCTTGAAATTAGCGCGAAATGGGCGAGGGATTCGTGTTAGTCGGAGCATTAGATGGGGGGCATTTGCATCCGTAATCGTAGAAAAGGCGATTCGAGCGGAATATCCGCGTCGTCAGCCGAGTATTTACGCGGGCGAACTTTCCGGCTGCCTCGGCGTTTTTACAGACCAACAATAATAGAGTTTCGGGTTTATCGTATCTGAAAAAGTGTATTATTTCCAAAAAAATTGGTTTGTTAAATGTCCCGTTGAAAACTAAAAGTGTATAATGTCGTACCGATATTAAACATGAGAGGCACGTGAAAAGTCTTGACAATGAAATACAAGACAAGATTTTTTTTATAATTTTCTTTTTTAACATAATCTTTGATTTTTGTATTAAATAATAAATGTCAATGTGTGTACACATGTTCGCAAGTGACCCATTTTTAAGCACAACGTCAAGAACACCGCCGGACGCAGCACGGGGTTCCCGGAAGACGACCCCTGCAGAGTGGCGCCAAGGAGCAGGGACTTCTACCAGCAACTACCAATATACCTACGACCGACTACACACAGAAGGCACTCTCCGACGAACACTCGCCCCGTCAACACGTCTTTTCCATACAAGTTTTCTATGCATTAGTTTTCAATAAAATTCTTTATTATTACCGTTGAGAGAGCATTTATTTCTTGCTGTACAGCGAAAGCAACCCTCAACAATTTGAAATTATAAAAATTAAACGAATCTTGCAAAAACTTTTACAATAGATAACTTCCACTGAACGGTTCAGGTTATTAAAAAGTTCACAAAAGTATCATGAACTAAAGCAAAAATATTCAATAATCTCAAACACTTGAGCGATTCATTATGAAGGTAAGTATATTTTTAGCAGCGGTTTTAGAGTAAACGCAATAAAACATTAAATATACTTTAAAACTTACATATGTGAAAATATTGTTTATTTATTTTTTTTTTATAAAGGCTAGTGTTACATACACATAAAAGTATTTACACGCGTCCAAAAAAAAGAAAGTGGTAAATAACAATACACATAATGATAGCAATCAACTAACTGTTATACAAATATACATAAACAACATATAATTAAAATAAATAGGATAAACGACATACTAAGATTAATGGTAACATTCATATTCGAGCTACGTTACTGTCAATAAAATCATCAAAACTATAAAAGGCATTTTTTATTAAGTATTTTTTTTATCCTTGATTTAAAATTATTTTCAGTAAGAATTTGAATTTGGTGAGGCATTATGTTAAAAAATTTGATGGCCCAATAATTTGTACCGACCCGCGTTTTACTAAGTCTTAGAAATTTATTACATAAGTATGTGCTCTTTCGGGTATTATAAGAGTGAGTCTCACTTCTGATTTCAAAGTAATGTATGTGTTTTTTGACATAAATAAGACATTGAAACATATATGCACAGGATACAGTTAGAATGTTCAATTTAGAAAACTGCTCTCTACAGTCATCTCTAAAACCAAGGTCAGATATTAGTCCAATTAACTAAGCCTTTAAATCGAAATTTTGCCAACTTGGCTGAATTTTTGATATGAGTTAGTTTAAGGTATATTATATCAATAAGTGAGAGTAATTTTTTGTTCAACCCCCGGCCAAGGGTGGAAAAAGATAAAACAAAGGGCTTTTTCAAGATAACTCAAAAAGGGTAAGAGCTAGAAAAAAAAGTTTTTCATGAAAGTTGTAAAGCAGACAATTCTACATAAAAATGGCCTCTTAACTTTTTCTTGTACTATTACAATTAACAGAGTTAGGGAGGCTAGAAGTTAAGGGAAGATTTCAGAAATTTAAAAAAAATCATAACAAACAGAAAAATGATTGAATTTTGTAATTTTTTTTTTCAATCTGCTCTAAAATATGTAACTTTTCTTTTCAGAGAAATAGATATATTTTTTAATTTTTAATAAGAAAGTTATAACAAAAAATCAAATTTTTAATCGTTAATTTTAATGATTTAACAAAATTAAATTTCTGAAATCTTCCCTTAACTTCTAGCCTCCCTAACTCTGTTAATTTTAATAGTACAAGAAAAAGCTAAGAGACCATTTTTATGTAGAATTGTCTGCTTTACAACTTTCATGAAAAACTTTTTTTTCTAGCTCTTACCCTTTTTGAGTTATCTTGAAAAAGCCCTTTGTTTTATCTTTTTCCACCCTTGGCCGGGGGTTGAACAAAAAATTACTCTCACTTATTGTTATAATATACCTTAAACTAACTTATATCAAAAATTCAGCCAAGTTGACAAAATTTCGATTTAAAGGCTTAGTTAATTGGACTAATATGATTCTAATAATTTTTCTTTGAAGAGTAAAAACTTTTTTCATTGAGGGAGCATGACCCCATACTAAAATAGCATATGTTATGATGGAATAATGGATATAGCCATGATAAACTATCAGCAAGCTTGATATTGAGACTCTTCCTTTGAGACTCTGGAGTAAATAAGTATGTTTTGATATCTTGGAGCAAACATAATTAACATGTTGATCCCATGTCAGTTTAGAGTCAAGATGAACTCCCAAGAATTTTACACGTGCTGGATTATCCCAGTTTTCCATATTCCGGAG
The DNA here is from genome assembly GCF_000390285.2 of Anoplophora glabripennis. NCBI lineage: Eukaryota > Metazoa > Arthropoda > Insecta > Coleoptera > Cerambycidae > Anoplophora > Anoplophora glabripennis. Next base: position 1,829,791 of record NW_019416404.1, on the reverse strand, counting down.
ACTAAAAATCATAGTTTCGGCCTTCGAAGAATTCAAACTGAGTTGATTACTAGTAAATCACTTTCCTACCGATGCATGTTGGTCATAAGTTGATGTTCAAAGATTAACTTGGTTCTAGTTACATTGGTATCATCAACAAAGAGTATACTTTTAGTATCATAAGGTAAACAATTAGGAAAATCATTTATATATATATATCAAAAACAGTAACGGACCCAATATGGAACCTTGTGGTTCAATATTTTTTATCGATGATTTCACATTATTATATACAACATATACGTATTGTTTAAAACTCTTAGACATATGCCAAATACAAAAAATAATTTTCTAATTTTAAACAACTTATATTTATAATAATTGAACAAAGTCGGAGGCAAATGACGTGAAAATTTCCTCATTTAAAACAAACCAAGTCAAGGTAAGGAATGTTCATAAGAAATCGTATAGGTTTTTTTATATTTGGGCGATATACAAGGTAGCAGAAATTAAATTTAAAGTTAAAAATGTAAAAATTTACAATATTATTTATTTAATTAAGTCAAAATAAATACGTGATAACCTATCAATATACCATTTAGTAGAAATTGAATTTTCATTTCCTTTTATTTGTATCATTTCTAGAATACATCTTTTATGATAATTACTTTCATTATTAAGAATTTTAATATTAAAATCGAAGTTAGTTACCTTCTAAGGCATGCGTTGACAAGGTAGTACTACTTGTATTTTCATTTCTAATGTTATATTTATGATTATAAATTCTTTTACATAAAAGGATATTTACATTATTTACATACGTTGCAATTTTTTTCCTAATGTCCGGAATATTTTTTGTCGTGTTTGCTGAAAGTCAATATAACAAGTAATTTTTCACTTTTTATCCATTTTTATAAGCAATAATCCATATTTCCATAAAAAAGCATTAATTATTATATAAAAAAAACAATATTTTTTTTTTTAATTTCAATTTTTATTTAACATATCCTGTATTTGGATCGCTGTATTTCGTTCCACAAATCTTGAATTTTTACTGAGTTCTTCAAAGTCTAAATCGTTTATATAGGCTTTTAAAAAAACAACTAACCCAAAAACTCCTTTCTGGAAATTCAAATTTTTTTCGATACTTATTAAAAATGTAAAATTGTTTGTACAATTCGAATTATGTAACTTTCATGGTAAAATAGTATTCAACAACAAATCGTTTCACTGTTTTTTTTTTATGAAAATATCATCTTGAGGAGGTAAAAAGTTCACTAGAAGCTACTCCAAAGGATTTGTTTGTAAAATTTATAGACAGGTAGAGCAAAAAATGTGTTGTCAGAAAATAAATTATTAAAAAATTCCTTTTATTCCATGATTTTCTTTCAAAGATGCAAAGATATAGGACAAAGTCAGGGACTGATTTCTATGTTTTAAAGATATTTAAACATAAGAAAACGTTAAAATGTGATGTCATACCATTCTTTCCAGGAAATTTTTTGACTGAAACGAAGTTAAGAATATTAATAAATATTACCGAGAATATACCGAAGTTTTGTGAATCACAGCGTAATAGTTTAAAAACAGACGTCTAGAACTTCGCCAATTAATTCAAGACTATTATTATGATTCAATTAAGTCATAAGCCTCCTTCATCTCAACAGACGAAAGTTTTGAAACTTGTAAGTGAACTGAACACACCCTCTCAAGTAATTTTCTAGCTCGAAACGGTAAAATAAAAAATTAACAACTTTAGAGTTCTGCAAATGTATCCCAGATGAATTTACAGTAGCCCAACAGAAAGCGTATGAGACCACGAAAACATACGTCGAATAAATCATAAAGGTAAATTTATTTCAATTGCGGACAAAGCTTCTAGAAATGCATCTGTCCTACGATAAAATAAATATCACTGTTGGAGATAGTCCGCGGTACTTGTGACAAAAAAAAAGAAGCAATTAATAAACTACGAGCAGGAGCCTGATTATTTACCTTTAGAAGTGAAGCGAATATACCAAACTGAGATCAAATAAATACACTTCTTGTATGTCGAGAAATACTACAAATAAAAACATTTTATACAGCGCCAGTATCTCATTTGAATGGAAAGTTTTCTACTCTATTTCCTGCACACCTTTCCGTCGACAGCGTGGGCTACGAGCTTTCGTTAAATGTAATTGAAATCTACATTGTACGCTTTTAGTTGTTCAAATAAACCGCAAAGTTTACTGAAATAATTGATTTAGTTAAGTGATGATATTCATGAAAATCCAAAAGCGAACATCATATTTAGAACTATGTTTGAAATACAGTGTGTTAAAAAATTTTAATACAAAGAGTAGGTACTTCAACAAATAAGAAAAAGAAACGCTTCATTTTTGCAAAAAAATTATTTTTACTTATATCTTCCAAGCGGATTGACAAATTTAATTCAAACTTGATTCAAGTTATTATCCAATAAGTCTGCACTAAATAGGCGATGATAAATCAGATGATTCAGAGGCGGAAACTCGTCATCTCATTTCTTTCATCTCCGAAGTTTTCGCAAAAATATCAAAAATAAATAAATACAGTTACTTTTAAATTAATCTAGATACAATTTTCCAATTTTGCTCACTTTAGTTTATTCAATATTAATATTGGCGTAGGTTAAAGGTACGATGATTAAAATCATAAATTCCATTTGTGCACTTCTCTAGTATTTAAATGTGAAAAATGCATTAAAGTTGATTTGAAAAAAAAAGTATTAAGTAAAAGTTTTAACCATTTGTATGAAAATCACGGGATATTGACTATCAAAAAGTGGTTTACCAAATTATCTATTTCTTATTACTTTAATACCTACTTCAAATGAAATTTTGACAATTCAATTAAATCTAAAAACAATATTACAGTTTATACAACTAAAAATGCAATTTTCATGTGAAGAAAACCTAAATATGTTTCAAAGGTATTAAAGCTAATTCAATAAAATCAAATATCTTTTTCCTATAAAAATTTTGTCGAATGAATCAATATAGTCAATATTATTTTATAGATTTTTGATAAACAATTGTAGGAATTTTTTATCTCAAACAATTTTAAATGGAATGTGATAGTCAACAGTTCAAAAAAGCCATTGCTGATGATTGCTGCTTGAATTTAATTATTCGAGGGAATATTAAACTAAAATTTATGTGTCAATGATTTGTTTTTATTGTGGTCATTAACCTAGCTTATAAGGCCTTTTTAATCCGTATTGAGCTACATCGAATAAAGACAGCATTTTAGCTAGACACATGAATGAATAAGATATTTTTTTAATATCTTAAATATTAACAAGTATCATTTATTTGTTAATAAAAACAAATGTATAGTAACAACAATTGAGTTCGAATATTAGGTTATAAATTTAGTATTTTTAAGATTGTTAACGAATTCACTATGTTTTATAATCGGATGATCTTGATCTTCCTTTATTAGGTCGAATACGTGGTTAAAATTAATGACATTATGACTGAATCACCCTGTATATTCAAAATTATATCTCAAATAAAAAAAATTATATATTTTTTCGTAACTAATTTTATAATTATTTTAAATTTATTGAAATGATGTTTATTTTAAATTTAAAAAGAAAAATATCCACTTAAAGCTTCATAAGATTGAAATGAGCGGTGGCCTTATCGCAATATTTAATTTATATTTAATGGATAGATCGCAATTTGTGCAGGATCGTGAATACCAGTATATGGAATACCCACAAACATCATGTGTTCCGCAAGGATCTACTCTTAGTCCACTATTATTTATCATATTCATTAAAGATATCGCTGCTGATTTGGATGTAAATGTTATTATATATTGGGAAGATATCAAAATTTTTTTGAGATTACATCTAACTTAAATTTTTCTAGATTGTAAATAGATTGCCTCTAAATGTTAGTTGTTTTATCAGTTTTAGTCCAATTTGATAGTTGTTCGTAACATTACATTTCACTGCTGGTTTTGTTAATATTTATTTTTACTGGGACTTTAGCCCGTTGGGTTTTAAATAAATAAATAATTAAATAAATAAATAACGTTTATGTGATAAAATGTTAAAATGGATTTTTTTACATTCTACTTTTGAGCTGAGAACAATAGATTATTCTCACAGCGAAGAAGTCCTCATTACTTATTGTCTAATCCAATTTAATTAATCTTAAGAATTACTGTCCCTCCGTCCATAAAGTACAAGAGACTCTTTATATGGAAATCACTGTGACAATTCTTTCGTTCCCCTTATCTCCTTGCCAGTCTATATAATACACTGATTGTTGGATGTTCATAATTCACCCTTTTGTTTCATTCCAGCTCCCTTCGAGGCAGCAGCATCGCCTTTGGACATCCAGTCCTTATATTAAGACGGATATTTATGTAGATGTTGACAGAATCGTTCCGGGAATTCAAATCATGGCCGATGGTATAAATGGACGCAATTCAGCCAGAGAGAGAAAGAACGTCACATCAAGTGGCATGTTTAGTAGCGCGGAGGAAATTCCGTTTCGGATACGCTGCAACCGTTCCAGAGACGCCTACAGGTCAGACTTCTTTTTAAATTTATACCTTAATCTTACTCTTTGTTGCTTTTATCTACTATTTTAAGAAAACGTTCGTTCTGACCTGAAACATACTTTACCGCCTTGAGAGGAACAAATGCTTTACCTACTGTTGAAGCAAAATACGTACAAATCGGCAAACCATACTTTTATTGACAAAGTATAATTTTTATATTTGATATTTTTATATGAGTTTGTTTTTAAAATCAAAGACACTAAGTTATCTTCGTTCCGCAGCCTAAAGTGTACTTTGTCGCCTTGAGAGGAACGAATACTTTGCCTAAGTGTTGAAGCATAATATACAAAGCGACAAAGTATACTTTTAATGACAAAGCATATATTTATTATGACCAGGCAGCGTTAAGTATTTGATTTTCAATCAAAAAAAAATATTCTTTGTTTTTCAGCCTAAGGCGTACTTCGTCGCCCTGCGAGGGACAAAAACTTTGCCTAACTGTTGAAGCATAACACAAAGCGACAAAGTATCCTTTTAATGACAAAGCATATTTTTTATTATGATTAGGCAGCGTTAAGTATTTCTTTTTAAAATCGAAGAAACGAAGTAGATTCTTTGTTCCTCAGCCTAAATTGTACTTTATCGCCTTGAGAGGAGCGAATACTTTGCCTACTGTTGAAGCATAATACAAAGCAACAAAGTATACTTTTAATGACAAAGCATATTTTTCTTATGACTAGGCAGAGTTAAGTATTTGTTTTTAAAATCAAAGAAACAAAGTAAATTCTCTGTTCCTTAGCCTAAAGTGTACTTTGTCGCCTTGAGAGGGACAAATGCTTTGCGTACTGTTGAAGCAAAGTACAAAGCGAGAAAGTAATGACAAAGTATATTGTTACTATGACGATGCAGCATTAAGTGCTTGTTTTTAAAATCAAAGAAACGAAGTAGATCCGTTGTTCCTCAACTTAAAGTGTACAGGAACAAGAGGCAAAGTATATACTTTGCCGTTTGTGTATTTTAAATCAGATTATTAGAATATTGAATTTTTGGGTGGATTATCTACCCCTCCACTAACAAAAATGTTACAATTGCATTGTCTTCAATGCTCATGATAGGTTGACCTCACACAATGGAAGAACGTTACATGATCGCCATAGTAACACCTATGCCGTTTTCGTCGCATCTATATTAGGTCAACTGTCACGTACTAAAAGAATTGTTTGTAATTTAAGATAGAGATTCAATTCGTAAAGAGCTATAGCCATTATTGAACTCCGTATCTGTCTACGTAGTGTGACTACATAAATTTGATTCTTATTTCAGCTCCGGACGATACCGACACTTGCCAAAGTTCTTCCAGTTAGAGATAAATGTTCTAGTCTGATACACAAATGTATCTCGGAGATGGCGATATATTTCGCGTCTAAGCTGGACCTGTTTCAAATCCAACGTCTCTATCAGCAGCGACGAATAAAATAGACGAAAGTACGTATTCAGTGAATAAAGTCAATTACTGTCAATTTCTAATTGTCTTATTTATTTTGCAGATTAATTACCAAAAGATTGTGATGTAAAAATGTAACAATGGCAACTTCACAATGAATTCTAATTAAAATTTAGTCAAAATCAATGACCTATTGGAATTTGGCCAATAAATCTTCATATTTTATGAAAAATATAAGTGTTATCTTTAATTTTGACTAATTTCATGACTTATAAAGCATTTTCGTCATGCAACTAAAATATCAGTGATAAGTATAAACTATAAGTGAAGGTAAAAAATGACAAAGACTTAAGGAAACGTGACACTTTGTTATGACTCCTGTTATGTAACAATAACTTTTACGGCTGAATTCACAAAACAGAACATAACAGTTTGTACTGTACGAAAACATTTACATCGGTATAGGAAGACGATAATTTCCGTTCATCTGCGGAAGACAATTTAAATTCTAATTAATGTGTGCCCTTAAAAGTTATTCCTAGCCGGTTTTAAAAACAATACATATTTCATACGTAAAGTTTCGAAAAATATATACCTTCGCGTCTCTCTAGAGAGCTCCCAACTCGAAGTTGAAGCGTCCTGTTTTTCTGTTTGGATAAAGCGGTCTTAAAAAGTTACCTTCCACTCCTTCTGTTCGGAGCTTTTTGTTGGGGCGCTGTTAATGGTGCCGCTCTTATTTTTTCCTTTTATTAGAAAAGCAGAGTTGAAAATACTCTTTGGCGGGATCATTACGATAAAAAGATAACCATCAGCAAAATAAATCGTGCAAGAGAATACAATTTATTTTCCGGAAGCAGAATCGATTCAGCTAACATTAACAATGTTTTTGACGTCTTGAACGTACCGGATTTTGAGGGGCGTTGGGTAATTTTTTCAAGGCGGCAATGATCGCTGCGTTTATTCCGACATCTCGACGTCTTCATCAAAGTAATTGATAATCAGAAGGGAATTAATGTACAAGTTGTCCCGTAAATATGTGTACAAGGGAAGGTTATAGATTTCTGGAATAAAAATGGGCAGATTTGGACTAATTTAGTCGCTAGATGGCCAAAAAGTTCTGAAAAATATTGAATTTTTGAAGTAACTCCTAATAAATAAAAGCGTACACCCCCAAAAATATTTATTTATTTATTTATTTATAAAGGCTAGTGTTACATACACATAAAAGTGTTTACACGCGTCCAAAAAAAAAAGAAAGTGGTAAATAACAATACACATAATGATAGCAATCAACTAACTGTTATACAAATATACATAAACAACATATAATTAAAATAATAATATATAATCAATATTACCCTAAATCAGCCTATTTCGAGTTCAGGAATATGTGATCTTCCATTGTATTCGTACTTAAGGGACACCCTGTATGCCCCCCGGCAATATTATCAATTGTGAGAGCATACATCTCTAAAGTGCGTTGCGATTGGGGTAAGCCCGAAACATCTCATAATTTAACTTCAGTTTTAGTTCCCTTTCCGGCACAATTTAAAGGGGGACTCACAGCAATTAACGAAGATTACAGATTGCGAAATCACTAACACTTAGCTGAAATGTCTTTGGGGCGACATTTTGGAGCGGAAAAGGCGTTGGTGTGTTTTATATTTAACGAAATTACTGCAGATTAATTTAGCTCTAAGACAGAACACTTTTGTAGTGTTTTTTATACCAAAACTAATTACAACGTGAAAAAGACATTTATAAAAGCCGTAATACAGCATACAGTGTGGTGGCTGGGTACATTTCTGATAAAAAAGGGAGTGATTTCTAAGTCAAATCTACGAAAACCTTCTCTATTGGCATACGTCTTAAAGCTCTTTCACCAAAATAAAAGATTTATGCACAGATAACAGGAACCGAATGAGATCAATCTCTTGAGATATAGAAAGAATCCTAGAAAGCTTAAAAAATAATTTCTTCTCTAAGGAATATATTGAAACAGGAAAAATGCCAATGGGGATATCGTGAATAATCTTAATAGAACTAGACAGACACATATTTAGATTTGTAGAGAAATGTTTGTACATTTTGTGTCTATATGAATTACTTATAATTTTGGAGTACTGCTAAATATATGTACAGACTGTTTCCCGTGCATGTAAAATTGTTGTTAGCAGTTTAACTTATCGAGTTTTCCTTTTGAGCATACCCAAAAAAATGAACTCTTCACGAAATTTATAAAAACATGTTTGAACGAAATTTGAATGAAGAATTTTGGGAAGATATGGAAAATTCTATTGAACCAAATTAGCTATAGTCACAGATCTGTTGATGAGCCAGATAGTTGCCATTCTTCAGAAGATCGAAGGAATTTCCGATTAGAGTCACCAGGATGATGAAGATAATGGAATACAAAGCGATCATGAAACTGAAGCTGAGCAAGATTCCGGAGAACGAAGAACTGTCGGTAAAAAATGCTTTGTATTGAAAAGACAAGACCAAATGCTCAAAGACACCATTTGGTAGAGGGAGTATCACAATATAGTATCCATTTTACCTTGCTTTACAGGTTCTGAGCGAAATAATGCTTTAACAAAACCCTTTGAAGCTTGGAACTTATTCTTTCACAATGAGATACTGATCGTCAGGTATACTAATTTAAAAATATATAAAATTCAAAAGATTCCCTCAGTCAAAAGACAAATTTAGGCCTGCTTTTACTGAATACACGAATTTATATATCTTTTACGACTTCTTTGTTTATCGGAAATTTTCGAATCTGGTCACAAGGATATTCGTTCAATGTGGGTGGCGGACGGAACAGGAAGACCTATTTTTGGTGATGAAGAGCCTGTTTCTATTTTCCTTCTTAGAATATTGTTTCCAGTTTGATAATGTCCAAACCAGAAACGAAAAAGTAAAGACAATTAAATTAGCAGCCAGTCATTTGATGACTTTGTCAATAATTGGAAATCGTGCTATTTACCAGGTTCTTTCGAGGACGATGTACCTTCAGAATGTTTATGCTCATGAAGTCCGCCAAATATGAGATCAAGGTCCAGATATTGATGCTGATGCCAAAACTCATCATTTGAATAATGAAGAGATTTATGCTGGTACTCGAACAAAAGATGTTCCATCTAAATTTACCTTATTAAATTCTACAAGAGCTGTCCCTAGGCTGTTGGAATCTGTCGATGGCAAAAAAAAATTGTTACTGGTGACAACTGGTACAGCTCAGTGGAGCTGCTAGATGAACTTAAAAAGAAACACCTTACATATGTGGGTACTTAAAAATAAAATAATAAGGGCATTTGCATTTTTGGCGCATAGAATACAATTGGTTCAATCGTCACCTCTCGGATTTTCTTCTACTACCAGTATAGAATGGTATCAAAATCCTTGGGATGCAGTAATCGATGCACATATACGCTTCAGGCTGACAGACAGAAAAGTGTACCCAAAATGTACAAATTGCTGATGTATTCAGGAGAACCCGTCATCCAAATGAAAAAAGCAAAATAAGATATAGCATATCTTCCAGCAAAAAGGATAGAAACACCATGCCATCTAATGTGACATATGTACAGGGTGTTAAAAAAGAGTATANAAATTATATCTCAAATAAAAAAAATTATATATTTTTTCGTAACTAATTTTATAATTATTTTAAATTTATTGAAATGATGTTTATTTTAAATTTAAAAAGAAAAATAGCCACTTAAAGCTTGATAAGATTGAAATGAGCGGTGGCCTTATCGCAATATTTAATTTATATTTAATGGATAGATCGCAATTTGTGCAGGATCGTGAATACCAGTATATGGAATACCCACAAACATCATGTGTTCCGCAAGGATCTACTCTTAGTCCACTATTATTTATCATATTCATTAAAGATATCGCTGCTGATTTGGATGTAAATGTTATTATATATTGGGAAGATATCAAAATTTTTTTGAGATTACATCTAACTTAAATTTTTCTAGATTGTAAATAGATTGCCTCTAAATGTTAGTTGTTTTATCAGTTTTAGTCCAATTTGATAGTTGTTCGTAACATTACATTTCACTGCTGGTTTTGTTAATATTTATTTTTACTGGGACTTTAGCCCGTTGGGTTTTAAATAAATAAATAATTAAATAAATAAATAACGTTTATGTGATAAAATGTTAAAATGGATTTTTTTACATTCTACTTTTGAGCTGAGAACAATAGATTATTCTCACAGCGAAGAAGTCCTCATTACTTATTGTCTAATCCAATTTAATTAATCTTAAGAATTACTGTCCCTCCGTCCATAAAGTACAAGAGACTCTTTATATGGAAATCACTGTGACAATTCTTTCGTTCCCCTTATCTCCTTGCCAGTCTATATAATACACTGATTGTTGGATGTTCATAATTCACCCTTTTGTTTCATTCCAGCTCCCTTCGAGGCAGCAGCATCGCCTTTGGACATCCAGTCCTTATATTAAGACGGATATTTATGTAGATGTTGACAGAATCGTTCCGGGAATTCAAATCATGGCCGATGGTATAAATGGACGCAATTCAGCCAGAGAGAGAAAGAACGTCACATCAAGTGGCATGTTTAGTAGCGCGGAGGAAATTCCGTTTCGGATACGCTGCAACCGTTCCAGAGACGCCTACAGGTCAGACTTCTTTTTAAATTTATACCTTAATCTTACTCTTTGTTGCTTTTATCTACTATTTTAAGAAAACGTTCGTTCTGACCTGAAACATACTTTACCGCCTTGAGAGGAACAAATGCTTTACCTACTGTTGAAGCAAAATACGTACAAATCGGCAAACCATACTTTTATTGACAAAGTATAATTTTTATATTTGATATTTTTATATGAGTTTGTTTTTAAAATCAAAGACACTAAGTTATCTTCGTTCCGCAGCCTAAAGTGTACTTTGTCGCCTTGAGAGGAACGAATACTTTGCCTAAGTGTTGAAGCATAATATACAAAGCGACAAAGTATACTTTTAATGACAAAGCATATATTTATTATGACCAGGCAGCGTTAAGTATTTGATTTTCAATCAAAAAAAAATATTCTTTGTTTTTCAGCCTAAGGCGTACTTCGTCGCCCTGCGAGGGACAAAAACTTTGCCTAACTGTTGAAGCATAACACAAAGCGACAAAGTATCCTTTTAATGACAAAGCATATTTTTTATTATGATTAGGCAGCGTTAAGTATTTCTTTTTAAAATCGAAGAAACGAAGTAGATTCTTTGTTCCTCAGCCTAAATTGTACTTTATCGCCTTGAGAGGAGCGAATACTTTGCCTACTGTTGAAGCATAATACAAAGCAACAAAGTATACTTTTAATGACAAAGCATATTTTTCTTATGACTAGGCAGAGTTAAGTATTTGTTTTTAAAATCAAAGAAACAAAGTAAATTCTCTGTTCCTTAGCCTAAAGTGTACTTTGTCGCCTTGAGAGGGACAAATGCTTTGCGTACTGTTGAAGCAAAGTACAAAGCGAGAAAGTAATGACAAAGTATATTGTTACTATGACGATGCAGCATTAAGTGCTTGTTTTTAAAATCAAAGAAACGAAGTAGATCCGTTGTTCCTCAACTTAAAGTGTACAGGAACAAGAGGCAAAGTATATACTTTGCCGTTTGTGTATTTTAAATCAGATTATTAGAATATTGAATTTTTGGGTGGATTATCTACCCCTCCACTAACAAAAATGTTACAATTGCATTGTCTTCAATGCTCATGATAGGTTGACCTCACACAATGGAAGAACGTTACATGATCGCCATAGTAACACCTATGCCGTTTTCGTCGCATCTATGTTAGGTCAACTGTCACGTACTAAAAGAATTGTTTGTAATTTAAGATAGAGATTCAATTCGTAAAGAGCTATAGCCATTATTGAACTCCGTATCTGTCTACGTAGTGTGACTACATAAATTTGATTCTTATTTCAGCTCCGGACGATACCGACACTTGCCAAAGTTCTTCCAGTTAGAGATAAATGTTCTAGTCTGATACACAAATGTATCTCGGAGATGGCGATATATTTCGCGTCTAAGCTGGACCTGTTTCAAATCCAACGTCTCTATCAGCAGCGACGAATAAAATAGACGAAAGTACGTATTCAGTGAATAAAGTCAATTACTGTCAATTTCTAATTGTCTTATTTATTTTGCAGATTAATTACCAAAAGATTGTGATGTAAAAATGTAACAATGGCAACTTCACAATGAATTCTAATTAAAATTTAGTCAAAATCAATGACCTATTGGAATTTGGCCAATAAATCTTCATATTTTATGAAAAATATAAGTGTTATCTTTAATTTTGACTAATTTCATGACTTATAAAGCATTTTCGTCATGCAACTAAAATATCAGTGATAAGTATAAACTATAAGTGAAGGTAAAAAATGACAAAGACTTAAGGAAACGTGACACTTTGTTATGACTCCTGTTATGTAACAATAACTTTTACGGCTGAATTCACAAAACAGAACATAACAGTTTGTACTGTACGAAAACATTTACATCGGTATAGGAAGACGATAATTTCCGTTCATCTGCGGAAGACAATTTAAATTCTAATTAATGTGTGCCCTTAAAAGTTATTCCTAGCCGGTTTTAAAAACAATACATATTTCATACGTAAAGTTTCGAAAAATATATACCTTCGCGTCTCTCTAGAGAGCTCCCAACTCGAAGTTGAAGCGTCCTGTTTTTCTGTTTGGATAAAGCGGTCTTAAAAAGTTACCTTCCACTCCTTCTGTTCGGAGCTTTTTGTTGGGGCGCTGTTAATGGTGCCGCTCTTATTTTTTCCTTTTATTAGAAAAGCAGAGTTGAAAATACTCTTTGGCGGGATCATTACGATAAAAAGATAACCATCAGCAAAATAAATCGTGCAAGAGAATACAATTTATTTTCCGGAAGCAGAATCGATTCAGCTAACATTAACAATGTTTTTGACGTCTTGAACGTACCGGATTTTGAGGGGCGTTGGGTAATTTTTTCAAGGCGGCAATGATCGCTGCGTTTATTCCGACATCTCGACGTCTTCATCAAAGTAATTGATAATCAGAAGGGAATTAATGTACAAGTTGTCCCGTAAATATGTGTACAAGGGAAGGTTATAGATTTCTGGAATAAAAATGGGCAGATTTGGACTAATTTAGTCGCTAGATGGCCAAAAAGTTCTGAAAAATATTGAATTTTTGAAGTAACTCCTAATAAATAAAAGCGTACACCCCCAAAAATATTTATTTATTTATTTATTTATAAAGGCTAGTGTTACATACACATAAAAGTGTTTACACGCGTCCAAAAAAAAAAGAAAGTGGTAAATAACAATACACATAATGATAGCAATCAACTAACTGTTATACAAATATACATAAACAACATATAATTAAAATAATAATATATAATCAATATTACCCTAAATCAGCCTATTTCGAGTTCAGGAATATGTGATCTTCCATTGTATTCGTACTTAAGGGACACCCTGTATGCCCCCCGGCAATATTATCAATTGTGAGAGCATACATCTCTAAAGTGCGTTGCGATTGGGGTAAGCCCGAAACATCTCATAATTTAACTTCAGTTTTAGTTCCCTTTCCGGCACAATTTAAAGGGGGACTCACAGCAATTAACGAAGATTACAGATTGCGAAATCACTAACACTTAGCTGAAATGTCTTTGGGGCGACATTTTGGAGCGGAAAAGGCGTTGGTGTGTTTTATATTTAACGAAATTACTGCAGATTAATTTAGCTCTAAGACAGAACACTTTTGTAGTGTTTTTTATACCAAAACTAATTACAACGTGAAAAAGACATTTATAAAAGCCGTAATACAGCATACAGTGTGGTGGCTGGGTACATTTCTGATAAAAAAGGGAGTGATTTCTAAGTCAAATCTACGAAAACCTTCTCTATTGGCATACGTCTTAAAGCTCTTTCACCAAAATAAAAGATTTATGCACAGATAACAGGAACCGAATGAGATCAATCTCTTGAGATATAGAAAGAATCCTAGAAAGCTTAAAAAATAATTTCTTCTCTAAGGAATATATTGAAACAGGAAAAATGCCAATGGGGATATCGTGAATAATCTTAATAGAACTAGACAGACACATATTTAGATTTGTAGAGAAATGTTTGTACATTTTGTGTCTATATGAATTACTTATAATTTTGGAGTACTGCTAAATATATGTACAGACTGTTTCCCGTGCATGTAAAATTGTTGTTAGCAGTTTAACTTATCGAGTTTTCCTTTTGAGCATACCCAAAAAAATGAACTCTTCACGAAATTTATAAAAACATGTTTGAACGAAATTTGAATGAAGAATTTTGGGAAGATATGGAAAATTCTATTGAACCAAATTAGCTATAGTCACAGATCTGTTGATGAGCCAGATAGTTGCCATTCTTCAGAAGATCGAAGGAATTTCCGATTAGAGTCACCAGGATGATGAAGATAATGGAATACAAAGCGATCATGAAACTGAAGCTGAGCAAGATTCCGGAGAACGAAGAACTGTCGGTAAAAAATGCTTTGTATTGAAAAGACAAGACCAAATGCTCAAAGACACCATTTGGTAGAGGGAGTATCACAATATAGTATCCATTTTACCTTGCTTTACAGGTTCTGAGCGAAATAATGCTTTAACAAAACCCTTTGAAGCTTGGAACTTATTCTTTCACAATGAGATACTGATCGTCAGGTATACTAATTTAAAAATATATAAAATTCAAAAGATTCCCTCAGTCAAAAGACAAATTTAGGCCTGCTTTTACTGAATACACGAATTTATATATCTTTTACGACTTCTTTGTTTATCGGAAATTTTCGAATCTGGTCACAAGGATATTCGTTCAATGTGGGTGGCGGACGGAACAGGAAGACCTATTTTTGGTGATGAAGAGCCTGTTTCTATTTTCCTTCTTAGAATATTGTTTCCAGTTTGATAATGTCCAAACCAGAAACGAAAAAGTAAAGACAATTAAATTAGCAGCCAGTCATTTGATGACTTTGTCAATAATTGGAAATCGTGCTATTTACCAGGTTCTTTCGAGGACGATGTACCTTCAGAATGTTTATGCTCATGAAGTCCGCCAAATATGAGATCAAGGTCCAGATATTGATGCTGATGCCAAAACTCATCATTTGAATAATGAAGAGATTTATGCTGGTACTCGAACAAAAGATGTTCCATCTAAATTTACCTTATTAAATTCTACAAGAGCTGTCCCTAGGCTGTTGGAATCTGTCGATGGCAAAAAAAAATTGTTACTGGTGACAACTGGTACAGCTCAGTGGAGCTGCTAGATGAACTTAAAAAGAAACACCTTACATATGTGGGTACTTAAAAATAAAATAATAAGGGCATTTGCATTTTTGGCGCATAGAATACAATTGGTTCAATCGTCACCTCTCGGATTTTCTTCTACTACCAGTATAGAATGGTATCAAAATCCTTGGGATGCAGTAATCGATGCACATATACGCTTCAGGCTGACAGACAGAAAAGTGTACCCAAAATGTACAAATTGCTGATGTATTGGGATTCAGGAGAACCCGTCATCCAAATGAAAAAAGCAAAATAAGATATAGCATATCTTCCAGCAAAAAGGATAGAAACACCATGCCATCTAATGCGACATCTGTATATTACCAATTTGCAACCGTGCGGCAAAAAACTCTGTCCAACATATTATGAAAAGTAATTTTGTTTTTTTATAATTACCATTCTTGAGTTTTAAAGACTGACGACCCATCGGTATCACATTTGCAACAAATATTGGTGGGTTCACATTCCCAAGGAAATTGAATTAATTTTAATAAAATAAATGGGATATGTTCTGACACTGTAGGAACATTATTGCAGTGTACTTCCAGATAAAACGCTGACATTCGTATCGCATTTTTCAGAGCCACTTGGCTTATGAGAGGAGCAGCTAACCGCCCGCGCTTAAGTGGCGGCGTATGTCATTTGGAACGCGGTCTATAAGGAGGAATAGTATTTCAAAGGCGTGTTTGTTTAGCGCTGTACGGTGCTGCGAAAAACATACGAGCCATTGTATAACTGATTATTATCATTTTTCTCCCCGGGGCGTTTCGGGAATTTATCGCCGTTTCTTGCAACGACGCGGGAATCTTATCGCCAACTTCTGCTAAATTTATTTAACAAAGAGCGACGGCTATTTTGTAAATTTTAAAAGTTTTCGGAGGTCCATTATGTTTATTAATGCAGGCGGGGGCTGATACAAGGCAATTTTCTTATTGGGCGGCTCGCAGTAGTGCATCTTCCTGGAAACTTTTAATCTTTATGTTGTGCATTAGCTTAATTCGGGATGGGGATTAGATTTTAATTTTACCTGTTAGAGTCTAAAAGCTTATCAGTAAAAAGTTGCCGTACCGGGGGCCTCTTTTGCAAGTACTTTTCAATTTTTCAAAAGACACTTTTCATTTTAGATAATTAGAAAGGTGAAGAGT
The DNA here is from genome assembly GCF_000390285.2 of Anoplophora glabripennis. Taxonomy (NCBI): domain Eukaryota; kingdom Metazoa; phylum Arthropoda; class Insecta; order Coleoptera; family Cerambycidae; genus Anoplophora; species Anoplophora glabripennis. The sequence continues at coordinate 1,813,336 of NW_019416404.1, read as the reverse complement.
AATTCTGTTTTATAAAAAAGACCCCTATACATTATGTTATGTATTTCACTCTCAATGTATATGTATATAAACTGTTTTTTGAACATTAATTTTGAAAACTGCAAAGTAGAAGAGTGTAAGTGAAAAGTTATAAAAACCTTCCATTTTCTTGAGTTTTTGTTTTTCGAAAAATAGTACCTTACGTCATTACCCTGTTTACTTTTCAAATTTGCACAATATTTTGTAAAGAGTACCGTCGATTTGCAAAAGATCAATTTATATGATTTTTCATTAAGTATTGGAACCAATAGTAACTATCTTGCATCCAAAATAATTAGTTGGAACAATTTTGGTTTAATGAATCATTAAAAAAGCGATGAGCAACTTATAAAAGGAAGTTCTGCAGAGAATACATTTTGAAGGTACAAATGATTCTCTCTTAAGGAGGTTTATCTGATTTGGAATTGACGAACAAATATTCATAAAAAAATTAATATAAGCTTATTAATATGAAGAGAATCATCAAAAAAAATTATGACTAGTTTGGATACCTAAGAAACGAGATATTAATAAAATAATTTTTCACGATTTAGTACAGAGTCTTATGAGAACGCAGATTTTTTCGATCTTTTCACTTAGAATACGCAACAATTGACGAACAGTTTCCGCAGCAACAGTATAAATAGGAAACCGATGTCTAAGGAACCGTATGACAGCTTGTAGAAATCGATTAGGTACTTGTAAGACATAATTTATAATAGTTCTCCTTTAAACTGCTGTCGTTGACTAACTTATCCTCCATATGCGTGATAGCGGCAACGCCGCGGTCTCGACGTAGCGTATTATTTGAAATTCGCAGGAGTCCAAACAAACAGAATGATCGAACGGAAGCGAGCGAACGCCGAGCAGAGCGCGCCTGCCAAGTGCAACGTTGCCAAATCTAAAGGCTTACTATTTTAGTCACTAGCGAATCTATACAGAAACTTTTTGTTAGACTTTAGATGTACCTCCGTACCCGATAAACCTCCTTAAATAGGCATAGACAGGTGTAACTATAATACTTGGCCAAATTTTAAAAACGGATTCTATATGTGACAAATCAACAAAGAGAGTTACTGTAAACAAATGCCTGGAAAGTCTTCATTTTCGAGATAGACGATGGTAAAAATTTCAGACAGAATATTCGAATTCTTTTTTAATTTAAAAAAAAACGGCAAAGGCAATTCCATTAAAATTTCAAACTTAGCTTTATTTTTTTATTATCTGAAAAAGAACTTATGCATATCACAGTATTAGGCTTTCCAAAAGTACTTCCATTACTACATATTACTAGAATGCTCTGTTTTCGAGATACACTTACAACTAAGACCTGTCAGCTAATTGTTTAGATAGATGCAACTTTATTTCCAGACAATAACATAACATTCATTTGAAGGTATGTATATCAGGTACGCCAAATGACTCCAAAACTCGCTTCCTAAATCAGAGTAAACTTCCTCATTACTGAGTGAGTTTAAATGTATATTAATTTCGAGTAATTTGGATGGCGCTGTGAAGATGGCACCACTTACATATTGCTTCTGTAATCTCGACCACAGTTGATAGGGTTGATAGTGTTGATAGTTAGATGCTCCAGAAAAGCGTGATCTTTAAGAGAACAAGCCTTAGCCGGCGAGTCTCAGCTGGCCGGTCTCAGCCAGGACAGGAGGAGGCCCCCGTGAAGTGAATTAATTTCAACACTATATTCTAACTAATCATTCATGAGTGATTTATTTTTGCACTCAATATTTAGTTAATTTAAAACCAAGTCTGAGTAAAAATTAGTCAATAATAGTTAAATTTAAATTATATTAGAGAAAAAGTCAACTCTAAATTGGTTTTATATACTCAGAATAGATTCAAAAGTCGCTTAATTGATAGTTAGCAGTAACTCGGATTTGAATAAAACTCACTCATTTCTGATGCAATAGTTTCACTCAGTTGTACTCATACTAATAGAGTGAAAATTTCACTCAATTGACAGAAATTGATACATTATTGAGTAAAATTGAATGAAATTTGAGTGAAATTTTGTTACAGTGTAATTGAAAACTGAAAGGGAGAAATTACAGACTATTTGATAAAACAGAAAAACTTTACATTCTCAAATTTTCACTTGGTACTCTTCACTTTTTAACTCACCACTCTCACTTTTCAAACCATAAAAATCATAAAACAGAAAAAGTTAAAAGTAAGGAGTGAAAAGTTGAAAAGCACTTTCAAGGAACAGTCCCCAGGAAGTATAGTCTGTACATAGAGACAAGAGATACTTGACTTTAATAAATCGAATTATTGGAAATGTTTTTTTTACCTCAACAAATATTAAATTTTATTTGTATATATTTAATAGCAACCAAGTAAAAATGAATGAATTGAACAATGAAGTTCTTTTCTTCAATTTATTTGAAAATGTGCTTCGTGTATGTTTTGATATCCGTAATTGTTTAGACTTTCGTGGTAATTTGCTTCGGATTCCTGAGTCCAAATTTTTATGAAATTTATTTTAGAAGCCTTCGTTTAACGTCCAAAGACTTTAAAATTATATTACTCACCCTGTTAATCACCATAAATAAAGCTAGTCAAGCGTAAACATCAAAGCGTTTAGCAAAAACTCGGAAAATAACTTGATGGTAAGAACCCCAGCGCACTCTTAGGATATTTTAGCATTCCCTGAGGAAAATTAAATTAAAAACGAAATTATGTATAAACATTCTTCTCAGATAAACAATTTTTTTTCGTTTACGATGTTTGTACGGATTTTTTTTATCGAATCATGTCAGTATAAGTTACCTTGAAGTTAATTATTTGTGCAGTTTATGCTTTGCCGTTATTCGCTCGAGAATCACTAAGAGCACCATTTCATCAAAAAGTCTTCTATTTACAAGGACCAAAATATTTTAAACATTCAATACCTGTACTAGTACTCTCTCCAACGTTATGACGTTTGAAATTCAACCATAATTAAGTTGGATATGAAATTCCCACTCCCCACTAACAAGACTCGACACAATTTGTGCCGTTACGAAAAAATGGTATGATTCTCTCCTGTTGCAAAACACGCTATTTCCTGTAAATCCATGCTTATAAAAGTCGAACTATTTCAGCATTAGACAATAAACACGTGTACCTAGCGCCTAAACGAATGCACAAAAGCGCAATTCAGCCCAATCAAACCACCCTCTAGCGCGCTTCGCTCACGTAATTGCATTTAAACAGACAATGTCGAACGGCGAAGAAAAACTAGCCCACATGCGAGCGTAATAGCGCGCGCTCTCATATTGATATCGTTTTCGAGACTCCCTAATACCTCAAACAATCCTTAACGGTTCGCAGGATATGGGAAATCAAGTTTTACGGATCATTTCACTCTCTGTGTATTTCGGTGCATATGCAAAAAACAAGAACTCCGTTCGGTTGCTGGTAGTTTTAAAATTTAATCAACGGAATGCCCGGAACCGACTGAAAATGTTCTCGTTTGGCGTTCTCTGGAGCGTTGCGTCACGGACCAATAAGAGCCGTTGGAGTTGATGAAATATCGAGGCGAAGGTTTTGATGTATTGTAAGTTGGAGTTGGTGAAAAGTAATCGAATATTAATTATTAAATACCCACCTACGTTAATCCGAAACCATCGAAAATCTACATAATGAATGCAGTACTCAGTATTCATAAATGCAGAATACCTTACAGAATATTCGTGTCCGTCGATAAATTACAAATACTAATAACTATCATTCAGTACACATCTGATACACTGACTCAAGACTAGTCTTCTGAAAATGTCAAATATTTATTGTCATGTATCATATTTAGTGCATCATGCTCTTACAATGAGAATGTCCTAATTTTTTTTTAAGATTATGTTAGTCCAGTAGTTGTACAGGATGTATATTTATTGGAAGACATTAAATATTTAGCATTAGCCTTCATCTTATGTATTTTATTATGATGAACACTAGTCAATCTTCCTGGTCTTTCGGAATCGAGCTGGAAGAATATGAAAAATCTCTAGAACACCACTTACATCGAAGTTTGCACTGAATGAGGAAATTTATTTAGATCAGTCCAATTCTTACTCCACTGTATTTTAACGCTGTGAACATGAATCTGACACTGGTTAAGCTTCTTGGATCCTCCGACATAAGTATTTTGATAACAATTCTGAAGTGGTTAAAGATAGATAGAAAATACTATACACAAGTTTTTCTCTAATGATAAGTTGTTAGAATGTTGTGAGGAAAATAATAATAGATCGAATAGCTGGTTTTTAGGCGGATTTTCCAAGCTATAAGAATAGATTAAATGAGATTGACTAATCTGTCCCGTGTTGCTATATGGAGTCACAAGAGGCAGGTATAGGGTTACTTGTAAGTTCAGTTTAGTCACAAAATTATCCATACAAATGAATTAAGTCAATTAACATGGTATAGTTAAGCCATTCCAACCCCCGATATTCAGGGATCCGCCAATAACATAAGAGCCGAAACTTCTGTATCCAAGAAATGGCCGTGTCGAATTCAGGAGAGTTCTCCTAAAAAAAGCAGTTTCTCCTTGGATTCCACACTGGTAGTTTTCTTAATTTTAGAGTCTCGGGTTAATTCAATAATTTAAATTTTGCTATGAATTTGCGTTGGGTTTCCTGAATCTCGGATTGCGTTATCGCGTGTAAATTAATTAAAAATGTTTGTTCGAATTCGTTGTGTCTTCGTTATTTTGTTTGTTCGTTTTGTTTTTATTGTTATTAAAAACCTTCCTTGAAGTTTTGGTGTTTTCTTGTTCTTCCAAATTAAGTGTCCATCAAGTGAGAGTTGAACACGCTGTACAACCAACACCTGGATTATACTCTTCGTGAGTGACTTACGGTAAGTGTCTAAAATTCATTCTCTGAACGTACATTTCTAAGTTCCCACGTATTGATTAAAGTGTAAATGATAATTATAAACTCCCTTTCGAGAAGTTAACAGTAAACTCTTTTGAAATCTAATATCGATATGATACTGATGATAACGGTAGATAGATAAATAAAGAAATAATCCCTCAGGTTACAGAACTAAGCGTCCAGAACCATTTTATCATGAAGAGTTGAATGATTAGTTTAAGAAAATATGGTCTCCAAAAGATGCAACCGAATTTTTGGATACGGAACTAAAGAGTCAAAGATTGGCAATACTAGGAACGAACCAACTTTTTACAGGGATTGAGAAAAGGAGTATCGAAAGTTCACCAATAAAGAAAACAATGACGTTTTGGTATATTGTATAGTATTGTACAAGTATGTAGTATTCGGAACAGAGCTTTACGGCGGTACTACTACACAATGCGGTGCATAATTGGTAAGTTTATGGTGATTTGGAAATCATATCAATCATTTTGGGGCAGCAGTAAAGATTTACTATCCATGCCTATTGTGTCTAAGTAGAGACCGAAACAATCAATATAAAAAGAAGCAATGTCAACAAGAAAAGCATTCAATCAGGAAATCACAATGATATAGAGCAACCTTTGATCAATTCTTCCATATGGTACTTGGTCTGATGAAACAATTTGTCAAGTCTTTGGATAAAAAGGGAAATTTCTTCCAATACTTATCTAGACAATTCCCGAATTTCAGTGATGTAAATTGAAAGAAGGCATCTTAGATATACCTCAAATTCGAAAAATGTTTCACGATGAACATTTATAACCATAATGACACACTGCTAAAGTGGCGTGGCAGAGTGTTTGCAATAATGCTTAAAACTTTAAGGAAGACTAATTAGTGTTCGGTACATTGAAATACATAATATTAAGCCTTTATCCGTTCCAAATATTTCTTTTTCAGAATGTTGCTGACCCATTAGTCGGATTTTCCACGGTTTTTTGGGATTTTCAGCCATTTTTAACGATTCACTCTAATCCTGTGGATGCTGGAATAAAACTAACGACGGATTGGAATACAAATAGCTAAATTAGTAGGGTCTCCAAGTTAGAACCGCAAACAGTCAACGGAGCATGTACCGTAGAACAGCATCGACCATTACTGTGCGTGCATTGTGTGTGGTATGAATGAGATGGACAATTTATTATCCGAATTAAATTTGGACAGCCTCGCCGATATTATAATCACAATTTAAATATCTTATTAGAACTGAAAATATTGACTCGTTTGACTGGGACAATTGAGTCTACAGGCAGTTCTGTTGGATTTAAAATTATTGTGATTTTATAATTACCTACTATTGGCTTGGAGCTGATTCATACCAATTAATTAGTTTAAAAGCAAAGCCTTGTGAATTGGTAATAAAAGTCAAAAGTTGGAATTTTTACTCGTTATTTGTGAGAATTCCCGATGCCACAAGTAATAAGTGTATATGATAAGCCTATTATTTATGCATTAATTTGTATCTAGAGTACTATGTAGCGATGTCTACAAAGTGCATAAAATGAAACAAATAGGCAGAAATTTCAAAGGATGATAAAAATACGGTTTAAGAAAATATTTCGTATCCGTTGTCATTGTTTATGTGACTAAGTTATCAAATTAATATTTTTTATATAAATTTTATTTTCCAGTTTTTCTTGTGAAGCTGTACCGTAAAGTTTTAATAGAGCTATATTTATTTAAATGCTAAAATTTATCACCAAAATTCGGGGTGAAATTTTGTTTGACTTCTGATAACTAATTTTGTTGTTGATTAAATAAAGGACAATGAAATTTAATATTTAATTAAATTCCGGATAAAACGGCAACGGGAAAACAATTTACATTCAAAAAGTTTTCAAATTTAGTATAAACGAAATTAGAGCATTATGTCTAATTTTAATAAGGTCCCTAAAAACATCAACCGAAGCAGTGAAGAACTCTAACCGAAGAGAATGTTACTTTAATAAAAACCAATGTCCTCTTGCAAATTTTCAAGTAATCTTTTCCTAGTGTTTTTCAGAATACAATGTTTCCACACAATAAATCCGTAAATAAAAGCTAAAACCCCGGATTTGAATCGCTCCCATCTATAGACGTAGACGTAAAAACGAGATTTACAACCCCCAGTAGTTTATGGTTCTCTAATTTTAGTTTTTGTACTTGACGTTGAAAAGCTGCAATAGATTTTAAACTAGTAGTAGCAGAATCCAGGAAGGTTTTATTTCTGAAGTGGCTGCAATAAACCGAGTTATTTTCGACTTGCGAACATCATTCGACTTGAATAACAGCACTTCAAAAATGAAAAGGTTCACGAAAAAAAAACTATATTAGCATGTGTGAAATACTTTTTAAAAATCGTTTCAAATTTTTACAAACAATTACGTGTTGCTATTTTTTTAAGCAGTGTATGTATTTAAATTAATTTAAATTTTGTTAAAATTTAAGCAGAATACCATCATGTTCCGAACGCTTCCGAAAGGAACGGATACGTAAATGCCATATTATCTTTGAGAGGCGGCAACTGGAAATTGTCTTCACACCTGGCATGATATGACGGAATGGTAAACGGGTTTATTACATTTTATTTTAGTTTTCGACTTTATCGGTTTACGAGAGGGTGTTCGTACAGTGCCTTTGTGTGGTGTAAGTGTATAATCTTATAAAGAGATTTATTTCAGTATTTAGTAACGGCACAACCAATTTTTGTGTTCTAATTTTCAAGAATAATATTATGGAAAAAAATTATCTGATCTATTAATTTTCATATACTCCTACCTACGCCTGGTTCTTTGTCAATTTCAGTCTTATTGTCCTAAGAATAAAGCCTTCCCCGCTCAGTTTCACCACGTAAAATGGATGATGCCTACACACTTTCGTCACAGAATGTGCATTGCTCTTATCTGCGACGGTAAAATTACATTTCTTAACAAAACAGAGTTAAAACTTTCAATACTTAAAAGATAAAGGGTAGCTCGAGAGGGTTGTTAGTAAATATTTCTGAAATTATTATCTTGGATAATGCTATAGAGATTCCGAAAGTTCCATATTAAATTTTGTTGCTAAACTTTTAAAATTCCCGTGCTTCAGCGATGGTTTATGTACTAAAACTAATTTACTTCGTATTAGAAACATTTGCAGTACGCTTACGGTTAGAATGAATGAAAAAGAACGTTTATTTTTCATTTTGTGGGGACAAAAATGAAACAAATAATTCTACCATGAAGATATTTAAATCTATAAGCATGTTATGGTAATAATTAAACCTAGACATTATGCTATAAGCGTTATAATATTGTAGCTTGTGAGAATTTTAGAAAAAAATTTAACTTGAATCAAGTATTTTTGTTTTTTCTTTTCATTAATGTTTTCTTTTTTAGATAATTATTCATCAACATGGTTGAAATATAGCATGTTTACCTACTAGTTATTGCGTGTTTAATTCAATGGTGGACGGGGCTCTAGGCCTCGGAGTAGTTGTTTCATACAACTATTGAACATCATGTAGCAGATGCAAACTTAAAATTATCTGTGGTAACTTTATTTCGAAAACAATTACAATTGTTTTTTCAAGATTACTTCCGTAACACAAAAATAAAAATGTTTTCCCTCATGCTTTTGTTCAATGACGTGCCAAATAACTAAATTTTTATATCATATATGTGCTGTCTCTGAGCTCATATAATTTGATGTTCGTGCAACACAACACGAAGCAATAGTTTTAACGTTTAAAGAGTAGCAAATTTCCATCCTACGGAAGGGACACTTAGTTTCTGCATGGACGGGATTCGCTTTACTACATTTATTAGCAGAAAATCCCTACTACCTCTTACCTACGCCCGTTCCTGGGAAGCTTATGAACTGCATACTACACACTCGTTCAATTAATTTAATTTATTGTGCTGACTTCCTCTCTAAAACAGCGTAATTAAATAAAATTTAGATGGAAGCGGAGATAGTTTAGGTAGTAGAGAGAAATAACGCGGCAAAATGCAGCACAACTCCAGGAAAATTTGCGACGCAGCAACAAACAAGCGTCAGAGACGTAAGTGAATCGGTTGCTGAAGGTAGTATGCACTTCCGATGATGTACGTTCCCATCTCGCATAGTCAGCGGGATTGTTTGTGTATTTTAGTAAAAACGCGATATATGTCCCGTACCTGCCGTGCATTCTCCGTTATGCTTTTGTCGTTGAAATGACACCGATATAAATGATGTCCGCGAGAGTAAGGTTATATTTACACGGGGGATGACATGAAAAGCAGACAAATATTTAGCCCTGTCTTGTAAGCCAGCATCACAATGCAGTTTTATTTGAAATGCATGCTAAACAGTCGTGTGTATCTCGCGAAACTGCCAGCAAAACTATCATTGCTGTCAGGTGATAACAGGAAGAAGACTGAAGACTGTTTTTTTTCTATATCTGGAAATAATCTTACGGTAAAGTTTGCTACATTACGACAACAGCTATACACACTTAAGAAGAGTATAAATACACGCCACAGTTACAAATCTCATAAATGTATGTAATGAATTTCGATATAAAAAAAAATCATTTCATCCTTCATTTGGATGTGATGGATTCTGTACAGAGATTAGAATTTTTTATCAATGAATAGATCATTGATGGAATCCATCGCATTGAAATTATATATTAAAAAAACGCTGTTAAACTGTAGGCTGTTCCGGATTTGTTTAAGCTTTAGATTTTTACATCCACGTCTGATGAAACATCCATGATGATCATTGAAACTGACAGTGTCGATTTAATTTTTTTTTTTCGGAAATGGTTGAGTTTAGGGCCCATGTCATATAAGGCTTTTTTTTGTTTATTTTAATGTATTTTATCATGTGTTAAAATTAAGGCAATCAAACTTCTAATACCTTGTATATTTGAAATACTGGTATTATATTGATTTTATCTTTAATTATTGGCAGCGTTTGAAATGTTGCGACGTACTTAACTTTTTCAATCGTTAATACGACTGATGAACTTGTTGATTTTATCTCGTGAACATTCAAACAAAACGATTATACTCGAAAGATTTATCATTTAATATTGATTTTGTATTCGTACAAACATCGGGACGTCAGAAACGTAGGATGTCGTTTTTTTTTTCAAATCCATTAGAAGAGTTTTCCATTCAAGTTCCCAATCGTATTTACTAATTTGTATAAGTGATTGGATGTCAGTCGATCGACAATATATACGTAATTGCGAACCAAATATTTGTTTGATTTAAATACGTTTTATGCTTTATGCGGCAAGCGTTATTAATTACTAGAACACATAATTAATTATCACTGTCAATGTATGTCACCGAAATCTAATTAATAGCATTTGCTTTTTGAAATTATATTAGTTGCTAATTTTATTTGATGTTTGTTGTTTGTTGTGGGTAGGAACCATTAATTTTGTCATGTTGCGTGAACAGTGCAACTTATACGGGGTCAATTTTTAAACGTGGCTAAATAAATTGATCATTAATAGAAACATGACGATTAGTTGAATTTTTTTGAAACATGCTGCATAATGAATTTTTTCAAGTGACAAAACATTATTATTTAACAGATACATATTTTTTTTTAAGTTATCTTTTAAAATAATATGTATAAGTATTTACACAATACTCGCAAGCGGTTCTGCTCTACTCATCAACATAAAATAAATATTATCGTTTCGTTTGTAAATGCCCTAAATGTATTTTGGCAAGCAACTTGTCTTTCCTTGAATATATAGACCATTGTGATATTTTTATTTATGTTTCCTCTATTTTAGGAAAACATAAACATCAAGTACTATAGTTTCATTTGCTGAGAGAGTGCTGCTTAGATAAATGTAAATGTTCATATTATCTATAATTAATTAATTCTTAGTACCTACAAATTTCTTGACCTAAAATATTAAAACGTATAGAATATGCTACAAAAATTAGATTTTACATGTTACATTCAATTACATTTTCTTTGTATAAAACTCTGCATAGTTTACATTTCAAAATATAAATAGTTATTCCGAGAACATATAATTTGAACTAATGATATTTGTCTCCTTGTACCTATGTTGAAACGGTGTTTGTACAAATGTGTATAATATTGTAAAACAAACATAATTATCAAAATGTAGTGGCAAATAATATTAACAGCGTTTTCAGGAAATTGTTTTCAACGTGTCTATTAAATGAATGAAACATGCACTGCGTTTAAAATAATTTTAATCAAAAAGAGTGCGAAATTATTATAACACTATATCTCATCCCATATTTGTTAACATATTTTGTTTTTCATTGGAATATTATCATAAATATAGAGTTAAATATGGATTGTGATTGCAATGAATATAATACAGGAAAGATAAACAGTCACTTAAATAAAGCTCATTTATATAATTATTACTGAAATATAATTACTTCCATTTCCATTTTGCAAAACTGTAAAAAGTACCTATTTAAACACTTTTACATTGTTATGTAGAAAAACTAAAGAATTGAGACGTTATGCAATAGTTTAATGTATGAAAATGTATATGTCTACCTTTTTATTTAGAATATGGCGATGTTCACAGTATCAAAATGTATATGATGAATGGCTCAACTTCCTAATTAAAATTTTATAGGCTGTTTTAAACAGACACCCTTAAAAAATGACAATTAATATTAATAATACGTCTGCACGATATATATACTCCGTCATCTGTTATCTTGACTTTATGTGCCAAAATCACCGCACCAAGCTCTGTTCACACAGATCTAGATTCTATTCCACATTTATTTTCAACCCGAATAATCGTTTAGGATCCTCACACGAGTGAAATCCTTCAGTCGTCAATATGGTTCGCTAAAAAAATTTGCGGTTTTGACAAAAATTTTAAAAGGTCATTTTATACATTCTTTTAAGAATGAAAACAATATCTGTAGATAATCAAATTCATGTAATTTTCCCACGCGGTCCTCTGACGTTATCGCAAGCTTATTAGAATTCAGCAAGCAAAAACTGCTTTATCTCTCTGCGTCCACCTTTTTTCTTTAATTCGGCAAAGCTCATTACATTTCCCATTTCTTTTAATTTGCTTGGGATGGGGGCAGAGCACGAGAATAAAACGCGACTTGCCCTATGCCCGTCACGGTTCTAAGAGATACACTGCTTTGTACAGGGTGGACCAAAGTAGACAGTTTTTGCAGAGTTTCTTCCGTAAAAGACGTAAAAATGTGGTTAAAAAGTTACGGACTCATTTATCGAGTAAAGTCGCATGGCAAAAACCGCACTTCGATACTGTCAATCGTGTAATGTATGTATACAGGGCGTTCTATTCATTTTGACAGTTATCTCTGCGCGAAGATTTTTCCCATGTGATAATATTTAAGTTTGTATGTTTGACAGTTTTTTGCATATAATTCAGTGGCGTTCGTAATCATTTTTTTTATTCTTTGGTTTTTCTGTTATAATATGGATACTTTTATAATGGAATACCGTTTTATTTGAAAAAACAATTGTCACGGTACGCTACAATTACAATTAGTACCTGCTCCAATAAATATATTTTGCTTTCTGGGAATTTACGAACCATATAAATTATACTTTGAACTATCCGAGATTATCCCAAATAAATGTATTTAGCAAATGAGATTAGAATAAGTAGGCTGTAAACATATATTAGTTGTTTATTAGGGTACATAAGCACAAACCGAGTAGGTAATGACCCGGATAAGTGTTAATTAGGATAGGGTAATAAAAGTAGGTACCTGGGGACAAGGATAAAAACCGAAAACATTTCGAGGCACGAACCAGAAGTCTTGAAGCCTAGCTCCTGCTCGGTTGTGTCTCGTGTTACCAGCAAAATTAGTAGAATAAAGTTTTCCATGCTACTTAGAGTTTTTCTCCTCACTTGAAGACCAAACCACTATACAATTGACAATTTATAGTATTTTTTGAGGCAATTCTTTGCAAAATGGTGGAATATAATTGCAACTGTCTCTTGATACAATCAAATGTGCCATGGATGTATCTGATGCATGGGATATTAAATTGCACTAAAAAATAGAATTACAGAAAGAAAATGTTTGACGTTTATACAAAAAAAAGTATTTTCTGTCATTGTCTTACATGACACATCAGTTGAGATGAAATTTTACGTAGACTTCAAAAATTAAAAAATATAGAATTAGAAAATGTTGCATACGCCACTGGATTTTACGCAGAATATTATACAGGGTGATTCAGTCATTCATTAATTACGCGATTAAAAAATACGCTATTAAAAAAAATTAAAATGCATATTTAATGCAGATTTTGAAACCAATTGCAAAGTTCAAGACGACTTGGGAAATCCGCTGTTTCTCTTCAACGTTCGAACGCTCTATGGTCAACCGGCGCGCGTTCCCGGTCAGAAAACGTGATGCAAAGTAGGGCGGAGTTACGGGACAATTTGCTTATCTTTTAAAAGGTCGAGCAAATTTTTTTCGATTTTCTGTCTTTATTAGGCATTCCGAATATGTGGTTAATATTAATGACACTATGACTGAATTACCCTGTATAAAACAATTTTTTACAAGATTAAAGTATAGTCACAAACAAAAAAGTTGAAGGACAGCTGTATATCTTAAAACAAATCAGAATATCGGATGCAGAATTCGTATTCGTATTCAACTTTCTTCGAGAACCAAGTTCCCGATTACGTGACAGGTAATAGGAGGAACCCTGTTGAAATATCAAAATTAGTCCACCCTGTACATTCGCGAAAATGTCGTAAGAACGAAGACAGGTAATACCGTCATTAGTCCGAGACTGATTTAGGACACCAACGCATCAGTCGCGTCCTTAAGGTTCTCCCTAAAGTTCACGATTCCTGTATAATCTTGTTTCATTATTACTGGGGAGAGACGCATCGAAAGATAATGTTAACCTAATGCTGATGGATTGCAGCTTTGTGATAGGGCGGGCCAAAAAAGTTAATGGATTATTACGGACATTTTAGGAGCCAACTGTAAGCTATACAGGGTGTAACTAAATAAGTGTAAAACATTTAAGGGGGTGATTCCTCATCGAAAAAAAGATAGGATCTTTCATATAAAGAAACTTCATTGGAGCATCCCTTGTTAAGATACAGCCCCTTAAAGGGGGTACATAAAATTTGTTTAACAATTTTTTTCACAAGCACTAAACAAGTTACAATATTGAAATTAACCTGACATTTTCTACTACCAAAAAGACACTTAGCCAGTAATTTATTTGGTTTACCCCATGGTAGTAAGGGGTGGAAAACGCAACCCCTAAAATTTATTTCCAACGTAATTTTTTGTCTTATTATTTTTTTACCATTTAAAAAATTATTTCCGATAGCCTGTTTCATTCTAAAAAAAAATGTCTCTTGAATTTTTTGCCCAAATTAAACCAGTTCGCAGTAAAAAATTATTTTACGAACAACTACAGAGATACATCGTCATAAATGCGGACTGGATTTACTGTTATTTTGTAGTTACTACCTGCATTAAATGATTAAAGGGGAATAATCAAAACTAATTTAATAATAACAAAACATACAACATGTAGAAATCATAGTAAATGTTCAATATGTCTACCTTCAGACATTACGCATGCGTCTAGACGTCGGCGCATTGAGCCACGTATTCGCTCAAATATTCCTGGAGTCTCTCTAATTACCCTGCACGCATCGATAATGCGGTTTCTTAAGTCCTCTACATCGCGAACAGGAGTACGATAAACCAAATGCTGCAAATGGCCCCAAGTAGACAAATCCAGAGGATTGAGATCCGGGGATCGAGCGGGCCAATTCTGTGGTCCTCCTCGACCTATCCACTGATTTGCATATGTTTCAGTTAAATGCTGACGTGCTACTTGACTAAAATGGGCGGGAGCCCCATCATGCATAAAAACCATATCCCTTCTGACGCCCAAAGGAACTTCCTCCAGCAGTACGGGATGCACTTCTCTTAAAAATTGAACGTATGCCTCACCATTTAATCGAGGAGGTAGAAAATGAGGCCCAATTAAATAATCCCCAATAACTCCGACCCACACGTTAAGAGAAAACTGTTCTTGATGGTTAGTTTCGACAATAGCGTGAGGGTTTTCATCAGCCCATATGTGGTAATTATGAAAATTAATAATCTTGTCCCGAGAAAAACTACATTCGTCTGTGAATTCGATCGTCTTCAGAAAGTCACGATTTCTTCTAATCATTTCCAGCATCCAATTGCAAAATTCAAGACGGTTCGGAAAGTCTCGCGGTAACAGTGCCTGTACTCGTTGCAGATGGTAAGGGTATAAGAGATGTTCCTTTAAAATTCGAAATACCGTCATATGATCAACATTTAGCTGGAAAGCAATCTTTCTAGTACTGGTAGTAGGTTGTTCTTCTATCAAATTAAGTACTGCTGCCTCAAGCTGTGGTGTTCTTACTTCTCGATGGCGACCACAATCCTGCGTTCTTTTGTTGAATGAACCATATTCACGTAATCGTTGATGAAGTCAGACAAATATTCTATGTGAAGGATGCTGCCGTTGAGGATACATTTCAGCATATCTTGTAGAAGCTTCTAACCCATTCCCCTGCGACAGACCGTAAACGTAATGCATATCAGCCATTTCCTCATTTGTGTATGCCATTTTAATAACAAGTGAATTATTAAAGTAACAAATTAAGAACAGAACAATACACAATTAGTATTACTTCAATTTCAAAAATTTACAAACTGACAGCTTGATTCCAATTTAATTGTCAGTATCGCTAATGGCGGCCTACTAGATAAATTAGTTTCGTATTTTCGTTTTATGGCGATATGTATCTTGTTCGTAAAATAATTTTTTGCTGCGAACTGGTTTAATTTGGGCAAAAAATTCAAGAGACATTTTTTTTTAGAATGAAACAGGCTATCGGAAATAAATTTTTAAATGGTAAAAAAATAATAAGACAAAAAATTACGTTGGAAATAAATTTTAGGGGTTGCGTTTTCCACCCCTTACAACCATGGGGTAAACCAAATAAATTACTGGCTAAGTGTCTTTTTGGTAGTAGAAAATGTCAGGTTAATTTCAATATTGTAACTTGTTTAGTGCTTGTGAAAAAAATTGTTAAACAAATTTTATGTATCCCCTTTAAGGGGCTGTATCTTAACAAGGGATGCTCCAATGAAGTTTCTTTATATGAAAGATCCTATCTTTTTTTCGATGAGGAATCACCCCCTTAAATGTTTTACACTTATTTAGTTACACCCTGTATAAAATGTTGTTATAACACTAATCACTGGAATAGTAAAGCCCTCAGTTATGATTGACTAAAACCACTTGAAAATTTTATTTTAGTTTAATTCATCTTATAAATAATTTTTAATTATAAAGGATGTAGGTATTACTGAAAATATTGTCGGAAATTATTATAATTTTTTTAATAATTTTACAGAGAAAACATGGTCATGGAACAAAATTGTGGCAAAAATATGAAAATACAATTTGTTTTCTAGTTATTTTCATCATTTATTGATTTTGATTTATTCCACAAAAGCACCTCTTGATCCCTTTGGTGCATAGGCTTATTCGATTCAAAAATCTTTATATTAAGCAGGCAAAAAACCTTTACCACCAGAAAATACTTTATTATAACATTTAAACATTATTATTGTGGATTTAGCAGTTACAGACTCTACCCCCTTACTTTATTTCCATGCTCCTTTACAAAATTTTCATCCCATTGTACCAAAAAAGGATTCTTTCGGGATAATACATATTCATGCGGGGTTAATTTTCAACTGAAATATATCTACCTACTTACTTTCCCCTAAGTACTCGCTCTAATGCTGGTAAAAGGCTATATTTTACGCCTTTTTAAGGGACAATTAGGTACTAGGCAGGATGTTCTTTATTATGCATTTTTCAACACTAGCAAAAAAATAACCCTTAACCTTTAGAAGTAAAAGCTCGTATAAACCCATTATTTTCGCATAATCGTGACGGTACTAAAACGCAAAAACCCTAACAATCCTTTTTGTAAATAAGTTATCGCCATCTAAATCATCAAAAGTATTCAGATTTCATGCAAATGGAACGCAGAAAAGGAGAAGAATTAGAATAGCGCTTCAGAACGTACTGGTAAAAACACCAAGCTCAATTATAGGCACATCGAAAAAAAAAACATTTCCATTTCTTTTTGTTATTTAAATATACATACATATATATGTTCATTTTTGTAAATTAAATATAACTTAACACCCTTACTTGATAGTTGTACAATGCGTTTGTCCTGATTAATGAATCACGGGTGTCGAGTTGACGTTCGATCGAAGCTCTTGATTTGACTGCCAAATTCATAGATTTCTGAATATCCGGCGCTGTTGGATTTTTGTTTTCCTGGGGCGGTCTTTACCTGGCGTCAACTGGGGATTGTTTTGTGGATTTAGTTACTTCGTAACGCTGGATCATGTGTTTACTGTTGTAGTACTGTCCGAGTGCTTTTGGAGCTTTTTCGAGTTTTAAAGGCGACTTCTTGGTGCTGATTGGAATCATGGGCAAAATTTGAAGTGCTTGAATCGTTTCACAGGACAATTAGAATATGAAAATGATATCTGATTCTACACTTCGTATAAAAATTCAAATATTATCAATTTATGTGTCTCTTTGCACTTTTATGAAACAAATATTTTATTTAGTTGTCTTCAACAATTCATATGTTTACTAATGTTTCGTACGAGTTGTAAAGGCCCGCGGAACGCAACTTAAAAGCAATTCCGAATTTTTGCGCTCACTCCCATACGTACCGCAAACATTTATCAAAATTGTTCCGCCTATTGTTTGAATTCCGACACATTACCATCGCATATAGTTTTATTTGAAAGGGCAGCTCTTTGTGATTGAAATTTCCCGTCGTAAATTTTCTGCATAATCATTAATCACGGTGGGCAAACGACAGTGTTTTATTCCCGGGGCCTGCTGTAAACACTGGTAAAATTCACCGGAAATTCCACGCGCTGGGTATATCCATCTTGTAAAACTGATAAAAGAGTGCCGGCGGGCCAATTCCGTTTTTAAATTGGTCGGGCCGCCGAAAAAAATACCGCGCTATCTATTTCGGGGCAATTTTTTGCAATGCTGTTCATTAAATTAGCTCGATACAAGCCATACAAATGGCGTGACTGGGGAAGAACATAAAACATGTGTCGCGGAGTTTGTTGCAAAAAGGAAATAATTGGTAATTAAATTCCTTCGTCTTTCGTCTCCCATCTCTAACTACTGTACCAGTTTCGGTTAAATTGGCAAAAACTTGTGTAATATAGGCGCTTTAATAAAATGTGTTGAGTATGAGGCGTTTCTTTAAAAATTTACATTATATGGAATGCAAATTCGTACAAAAATTTTCGACGAAACCATATGACGTCATCCCTCCCTGAAAATTAAGGAGGGTCCTTTATGTTAAAAAAATATATCCGCCGTATGAGGACTTATAGGAGAAAGATACAAAAACGAAATTACATACTCTTTCCTACTATTGAAAAGGCTTTTATTTCCTTGATCTGTCCCTACGCTGCAAGGAGTAAAAGTAACCACTATTATAAGTAATTTCTTGCATAACCTTTTTTTCTTATCGCCAATACGATCATTTAGATTTACTAATAAAACTGGTTTTACAAGAGATGGTATTACAAATTATCATAATGCTCAAAATAATTATAATAACAGAAAACATATGTTAACTAATAAAGTATAACAGATTTTTAATCCTATTCTATCAACAAATATCCGTAACGACCCCTATTAATTTCAAAACATTTTTTGACATTTGTTATGATAAAATAGGACTGAAAAATACTTTGTCAATACTAACATCTGTTTTCTATTATTATTATTATGATCATTATGAGCATTATATTTTGTAATCTCTTGTAAAACCAGCTTCGTTAGTAAATAAAATATTATTAGTAAATTCATTATCCTCATCTTATTCTTCCACAATGTTATTACTGAGAAAAAGTAGTACAGTCATTGAAGCTAAAAATCAGCTGTAACCTCCGAATTCTTTGAAACTGCATGGATTTGCATGAAAATTTAGAATAAGGCTCATCTTAGGCTCAAGATCAAAAGTGACATAAGCCCGATTGACGTTTTTTTTAGGGATAAAAATTACCCCTAAGTGAAAAAAATTGAAAAAATTAAGTTTTAAGCATTTTATTGATAAAAATCTTGTTCAAGCACAAAGATTAAATAATGTTCCATGTTATCGAACATGTTTTATGATATATTTGATCTATTCGACCCTTTATTTAATCCTTAAAAACTACCCCTATGCAAAAAATAATGATAAAAAATTACTTTATAAAGATTTGGAATGCTTTAACGTTGCAATTATTTAAAATAAAAATTCCCTCATTGCTTATGAAAGAATTTGTATCTCATAACACTTTTCAACCCTTATAAATCACCCTTGTGCTAAAAAAATTATAAAAAATTACGTTTTAAATCTTGGAAGTCGTTTTTTCACTAAAATGGATGCGGCGATATCTCCTTTATTTTTTATGCTATAGGAATAAAAAAAGCAAAAACTCCTGGAGCGTTATACACGTAAAATTAATCCTTTTTCCGTTATTTGATGTTGAATACATCGATTCGAGTATTCCTCCCAAAACAAGTCCCCTTCAACTAACCATATTTCGCTTTGTATAGGACGTACAACACTTTTTAAAAAACGATTTTCTTTGTTTATTTATAGGCTACATTTTTGTTCATTACATTTTTTTTTAATAAAATGCGTAGTTTTTGAGTTATTCGCGAAAAATACTTTGAAAAGGTGTTTCTTTTTCACTCAAAATTCCAAAATCGTGAATAGCTAAAAAACTATTGATTTATCGAAAACATTCTACGAATATTTTTTGCTCAAAATTTTATTCTCTCTCGATTCCCAGCGTTATTTTTGAAAAAAATTCTACCCCCGTTAAGGGGTGTCAACCCCCAACACGGAAGAAGCGTCAATCGGCGCTATGTCACTAATATTCATTGACCTTTTCTCTAATTGTCTGCCAAATTTCAAGTCGATCGGTTCAGTTTCAAAGAATTCGGAGGTGAAAAGCTTCAATGACTGTACTATTACATTTATCGGCTTGAATAAAGAGTACATAATTTTTTCTGATATTATTTCTCTTTCCAATAATCTTTAAATTTCTGTGATATCTAGCATGGGTTAAAAGTTATGGACAAAACAAATTTTGAGTTCTGGGTAAAATGCCCTCTAGCGGCGTATAATGAAAGTTTTCTCTGACTGGTACAATAAAGCTTGATCTGCTTAGTGGGTGTCCCAAATGAGAGACTAATAGAACTTGAATTAATTAAGTTTTTTAAAAAGAAAAATTAAAAAAGCTTTGATAAGCTGTCACTGGCAAACAATTGACAATTCGAAAAAAAATGTCATTACATACTGCTATTATTTTAATCCGTTGAGTCACCTCCGGCAGTCTCATGACGGACTTTCGGAACACCCTGTATAACTAACTATATTGGTGATAGAAAAAAGGTTTTCTACCCGTTGCAAACGGAGAAAAAATTATAGGATACATTCCTTTTTAGTACTAGAAAAGGTGTGCTACTTCATTTTTGTAATTTTCTCCATATTTAAGAAAGAAAATAAACAACAAAATTGCCGCATGAAATGCAATCGCCCCCTTTAAGCCTTACAACATAGATTGTCTATTTGAACGTAAAATTTTTAAACTTCAATTATCCAGTGCTTGTTATAACCTCAGTTCTATTCCTCTCACCCCTTTTTTTCCTGTTTTCCACCGTAAAGTCTTGCAGATTTTAGCTAATACAGATTAAGCGGGATCTTTCTGCAACGAGGAATAATAAATCCTGATAAATATTCAAATACCTTGCATCCCGTAGACAAATAGCGCCCTCATAAATTCAGTTTTTCTTCAAAATTAAAAATAAACGAGAGTAGCCTTTGCAGTTGCTGGTACAGTTGCATTTTAATGCGCGCGTGAGCTGCGAACCCCTGCAAACACGTGATGGAGTATCGTGCATTATTCACTTTTATATGAATTTTTCGCCCATATATAAGCTTTTTCGGAGCAATTAAAGGAAGCTTCTTCTTAGCCGTGAGACGAAGAAACACTGGTTTGCCCTTGCTGATATTTGAAGATTGCGAGTATAGCACTATAAAAGAGTTTAACTGCATTTTCGTGAGAAAAAGAAAAGAACTTGTATTGAACAAATTAAATATCTGTTCTTGTCCACGAACTTTTCTCTAAAAATTTCCTTTTCTGATGTTTCTCTCACAAACATTTTGAAATAATAACACTTTTTTTTTCTATGTCCCATATTTTATTTTATTTATTTATTTATTTTTAATGCGTTAAAGAAGCTAAAAAATAAAATGACTTTCGGATACTGATTCCATACCTAGTTTTGTTGTAAAAGACTGTGGCCAAATATTAGCAACTCCTTTGTTGTATATGATTAATCTTTCACTATCCACAGCGACATACCCGGATAAGTGGAAAATGGCACGTAAGTATATGTCCGGTTTTAAAGCAAGGCGATAAGTCCGTAATATCTAATTATAGAGCCATCTCCATTTTATGCAATTTTTTAAAACTTTTAGAAATTATAATTTATGAAAATATTTACGCTTCAGCTAAAAATATTTTCTCGCCGGAACAACATGGTTTTATTAATAAACGGTCTTGTATGCCTAATTTAGCTTGTATTTCTCAATACATTTGTGAAACCATTGATTTCAAGGACAAGTTGATGTATTATACATGAATTTTCAGAAGGCGTTTGATCAAGTTGATCATTATATATTACTCCATAAACTTGATAGTGTTGGGCTATCTAACAATCTAGTTAAGTTTATTAAATCATACCTAACAGATAGATAGCAGTTTGTTTGTTACGAGGGGTTTAATTCATTCAAATTTAATGTGACATCTGGTGTCCCTCAGGGATCTAATTTAGGACCCTTGTTATTTCTTTTATTTATTAACGATTTACCCAACAATATCTCTTGTTGTAAACTTCTTTTTGCGGATGATTTAAAAATATATACAAGAATTAAAACTCCTGAGGGTTGTACACATTTGCAGATTCAAGTCAACCATATTAATGAATGCTGTAGTTCCAATTGCTTAAAACTGAATATTAACAAGTGTCACGTGGTTTCATTTTGTAGGAAAAAAGAAATATATGAATATGAGTATAAACTTAATGATGTTACAATTACAAGATGTAATGAAGTGAAGGACTTAGGTATCTTCTTCGATTCAAATTTTTCATTTGTTACCCAAATCAATCGACTAGTAACTAATGCTAATAAAAACTTAGGCTTTATGTTAAGAAATTGTAAATATTTTAGAAATATTAATACTTTAAAAAAGTTGGATTACGCAGTAGTTAGGAGCAAACTTGAGTATGGTTCGATAATCTGGTTCCCCATTTATCAGTATCAAATTCATAATATTGAATCTGTTCAGAGACGCATTTTAACATTTCTGTCATTTAGAGAAGACGGCATTTATCCTGTCCGAGGTATTGATAATCAAATACTACTAAACAGATTCAATGTAATTTCTCTTGAGTGTCGTCGAGTATATACTGTTATTGCATTTTTATACAATTTGATAAATTATTACATTGATTGTGAAACTCTTCTAAGCAAAGTAAATTTTTTAGTTCCGCGTGTCGTATCTAGGCATAATTATACTTTTTATTGTGAAATGCCTAGGACCAACATTTTACTAAGAGCACCTATATATAATGCTTGCACTTGTTTTAATAACTTACATCATCAGTGTGATATAAATTTCTCGTCACTAAACATAATTAAGAACATTATCTATAGAGACGCTTGACTGTATTTGTATATAAACCCGGCAAATTGATATTGATTAAAACTGTACTATTTATCGACCTAATGCGAATTTCTTTATGTTCAAATTGTCTTCATATATACTGTAACACGCGTGCCTATAGATGCTAAATATTATGTACAATAACATAGTAGTTTCCACAATCATAAAAATGGGGGGAAGATTGTTTACAGGGTGGTTAATTGTATAATTTTTACGTAAATTCTAGTTGTTCGCTTATAACTTTTTTCCGTTCATTTCCACGAGAAAACAGTAAAATACTTATTTTTCATCTTCAAAAGACCTACAAACTAGCCTTCGACTAGATCAAAAAAATATTGATTAGATCAAAAGTTATAAACAGAAGAAGTTTATTTACGACTTTTGAATTAAACATTTATAAACTGCGTTATTATTACCAAAACGTTTTGGCATCGCATCCTATCATTCCTTATCACTGTCTAATAACTCGCACGAAATCTGGAAACGGTAAGTTGAATAGATTACAAGTTATGGCCTTATAAACAAATTAACTAATTATTATTAATCTGGACGATCCCGAGGATTTTCCACAATCGCACTAACTTGTAAACTATTCAACTTACCGATTCCAGATTTCGTTTGAGTTATTAGACTGTGATAAAGGAATGAGAGGATGCGATGCCAAAACGTTCTGGTAATAATAACGCAGTTTATAAATGTTTAATTCAAAAGTCATAAATAAACTTCTAATCAATATTTTTTTACGCTCGAGAGCTAGATTTGTAGGTCTTTTGAAGACGAAAAAAAGTACTTTATTGTTTTCTCGTGGAAATGAATGGAAAGAAGTTATAAGCGAAAAACCGTGAATTTACGTAAAAATTATACAATTAACCACCCCCTAAACAATCTTCCCCCCATTTTTATAACTGTGGAAACTAATATGTTATTGTACATAATATTTAGCATCTATAGTGATAAATTTAGCTTGCCGAAACAAAATGTCGCGAAATGGTAATTTCCCAGCTTATTTTCCTGGGCTAGGACATTAACTGGAACCTGTGGAAGTGTATTTCCCGAACTGACGGCCGCTACATTTAAAGAATTTGACAAAGTCGCAGCTATGCCTATCAAATTATTAAATTTATTATTATTTGCGCTGAGAAGCACTTGTTTACAATCAACGGCAAACAGTTTAGCAACTTTTCTGATTAAATAATTTGGTTAATAAAATTAAATCTACGCTTTTCGCGTCTGTTAATGGTGTCAACTCCCTTTCCCAAATTCCTAAACTATGCTAATCGCTGTCAGTTACATACCATAAAGTAAGATTTATGGTTACTTATATTATCCCATTTTCCACGGCTACAACGGGCTTTACACTTAACGATTCGTTATTAGCCAAAAATATATGAAATACTTGTTTGCGGAACAAATATGAAATGGCTTTTATCTCGCGAACCAATTTCTCAGAAAGTAGCGAAGTTACATTTCCGTTTGCAAGATTCTGGATAAATAAATAGCAGGTGAAATAATATATATATCCAGAGGAAGCCGTTCTAGTTTAGGAAGGACATTAATTTTCAAGTGATTTATCTAGTTTTAACTACTTTAATATTTCTTTAATGAAGATGCGTATTTAGCGGACTTAGTGGACTTTGCCTAGGGCTTTCTGTTATTTCGATTTTTAAGTAGTTGAAATACGGCAGGTTCATTTGAATAATTTCAATTTGCTGACTCAAACTTTGATATTAAAATAGTAATAAAAATTTTCATCTTATAAATAGGTAGAGTAAGACCAGTAACTGTCATATAGGAGTTAGTAACAAACTTCGCCCTAGCGATAAAAAATGCACGTTAATTCCTTGTTATATAGGGGGATCCACCAAACTTGTTACAAACTTCAGCAATAAAATGTTGCTATACTTTCTACTTCCTAGAAAGAAAGTTATGTATTCTATAAGTTCAATGGTATTATGTGTCGAAATTACATCGATTTTAAAATTTTAAAGACTGAAAGGGGATGGTTTGTTTAACAATATATAACCGCCCTTAAATATGGAATCCTTGGAACCCTTTGGAATTGAACCCTTAACTAAGTGTTACACAATATTTATTTTCATTATTTTTTAATGTAGGAAAAAGTACGATAAAAGACTATACATTCTTTTCGATCTCAATTAAAGACCAAAGAGTTAGGCAGTATGTACCAGGTTCGGTCGCTACGCAGCAACTCGGCATTGAAATATTTGAAAAACTTGTTCCCATATTTATTTAGCCATACCCATATACAGGTTTGGTCGAACTAAACATGGATGTGGTAGAAATGTATACACCCAGTTGAAGAACTCGCGCTCGGGCAAACGGGCGCACAAACACAGGCGCACTGGGCGACCGGCCATAAATTTCAGTTGGTGACAAAATGCCTAGCAGAGCACTGCAGCAATGCGGAATTATTTAGTTGTTGATTTTTTTTATTTAATAACTTTTGTAACTAACAATCCTTCCTCATTCTTTCTTGGCAAGGATATGTTCATACCTTCCCGTTGGTTCTTGCCGAGCAGTAATATATTTTAATAAAAATGTAAATGTTTTTTGATATGTCATAATCAAAATTTACCATCAATATATTAAAATTGTTTGAGGACATAAATACTTAACATGTCATGTTAAGGATAAAAAATTTGTTTTTCTAAAAAAAACCGTACCAGGACCTTGTAGAGAATTTAGAAACTTTTTGTCCCTCGGTATTTTTTTCGTAAAACGCAATGTTTTCGAGAAAAATGGCGAATCACGATATACATTCGATCACATTTTGCCATTTTTCTCGAAAACATTGTTTTACGAAAAAAGTATCCAGAGACAAAAAATTCAATAGCTTTCTAGCGGACTAAAAATAATTTTTAAGAAATTTAAATATGCGAGTAAATTTTTTTGGCTTCAAAGACAAGGAGGCCCACGAAGAAGTGTCTTAAAGAGGTTTCCCGCCAAAAAGAGTAGCATTATCAGATTTCACACGTCATAAAACCCCTGTGTACCAAATTTAGTTGTTCTGGTACAACAGGGATCTGAGATATAAAAAAGAGGCGGATTTCAGGGGGCTGTAATTTTGAAAGAGGGAGCCATTTGACAAACATATTTTTTACTTTTCGGGTCCCCTAAATTTGTCTTAAGAATCTGTGACCAAATTTTGTTTCAATTAATTTTGGGATACCCTGTATTGATGTTAAATTTTGGTTATGACCATATCAAAAAACATTTACAATTTCCTTAAAATATATTACTGCACTGCACTGCTAGGCAATTTGTCAACAACTGAAATTTATGGGCGGTCGCTCAGTGCAGCTGTGTTTGTGGGCCGTTCGAATGTATTGCTTTTACTACTAGTTACACAATATAATATTATTAATAAAATACAAGGTATCAGTAACTATTGAACTTAATAACAACATAATTCTACAGAAGAACTCGGTGTATACACACGTACACCTTAAAGTCCTTGCAGAATTATCATTCCAGAGAAAACTTACGGTTCCGCAATGCCCCAGATACGCCCCTGCAACAAATTTGCGGCATCGTGAAATTCGGGCTCATAGAAATTCGGAATAAAAGGGGTGAACTAAACCGTCAGGGGTTGCATATGTTCAACAACCCGGGAATGGTATTTTTAGTCGGGGTATTCGAGCTGGGGATTACCAGCGATTATGTCGTGTAATACGCTGTAAATTGTTTATTCTGTATAGATCGCGTGCGTTGATCAAGATTACTGTAAGATTAAATCCCCATAACGCGCTAAAATACTGCCGGTTCCTTAACGCACGATAAATAATTTTCGTCGACGGAAACTTGTTTAAGCGGTCGCCCTTTCATATGAAATGAAATTTTGTGTATCTTTTGTCAAGGGCGTATTGGAGTGACATTAGTCGGCGGGCGTTTCTATTACTTCCACGGTTTTCATTTCCGCCAATACCGTTTATACCTACGTCAGGGTATTCATCTCATCTACGCTGACATATAGTTTTTTGTATCTCAATCACACTGGGTCGTATCCTTGTATGGCCCAGCGTGATTTGGTCTTTTATTACCACCGAAAGGAATCTGACACGTACTGATTAAGGAAATTGGTAAATATCTGCTTGATGTCTTAAAGTAGAAAAAAATTTTGTTGATTTAGTCTAGTCTTTAGTTTTTGGTTTAGTCTATTTGAAAAACACTAACAAAAACCTTCAATGTTCAAAATGTCCACCATATTCCTGAATAAATAATAGTCCAATCAATCTGTCACGGCCTTATGTTAAATTTACAAAAAATACCACCTGGAAACAAAAATATGGTGATATAGGAAAAAAATCTAAGAAAGATAGTATATTTTTCCTGTGGCGCATAAACGGCGAAGTTAACCTAAAAAATTCATAAAAGTTAAAAAAGCGGTTTTTCGCTAATAAAAAAAACTTGAACTCCAATCGAAAAAAGTTAAATGAGAAGGTTGTAGCTATTAAAAAAACCTATCGATACGTATTTTGAAATATATCGATTGCTATATTACTTTTCGAGATATATCGAAAAAACCGTCAAAAATCTACTTTTTTTTTGTTTTTGTTGTATCTCTTTCAAATTAAGGTTTTGAAACTTATTACTTGCTGTAATTGTAGCCTTCGGCAAGCAAAAGGAAGTACCTTTTTTAAATTAAAAAATATTAAAAATTTTTCGAGTTATATCGATTTTTCGAAAAAAAGGTCATCTCGAAAATCGGCTCTTCTTGCTCGACGTCGTAGAGAAACGAATCAGGCTCATTTGAGCCTTAAGAGTTGTACTTTCATGGTAAAAAAGAGTGATTATATTCATTTCAAGTGTCCAAGACTTTGAAATAAGTAAAAATTTTTTGCACGCGTTTTTCTTGAATATCTTTTTCGATTTTTATTTCTCGATAATGTCTATTACAGGAATCTATAGCTGGCATTTTTACGCGAAAAAAAAACGTTGCTCTACGACCTTCTGGAGCCGATATATATTTTTTTTTCAAAAAATTCCACAGCCCGCTATTTAAGAACTATAACGTCCATTCTTACAGAGCTTGATGTTGAAGACATATTTTCAATAAAAAAATACTGTGGTTTATTTTAGCCACTGAATTCGTGCGTTCAAAAGCGCTCTTACTTTCAAAATCTCATTATCATCTTTGGACACTTGAAATGAATAAAATCGTTATCACTCTTTTTTCCATGAAAGTACAGCTCTTAAGGGAAAAAATGAACCCTGATTCGTTTTTCTACGACTATTCGTCAAGCAAGAAGAGCCGATTTTCAAAATGACCTTTTTTTTCGAAAAATCGTTATAACTCGAAAATTTTTTAATATTTTTTAATTTAAAAAAAAGGTACTTTTATGTTTGCCGAGGGCTACATTTACAGCAAGTAACAAGTTTCTAAACCTTAATTTGCAAGAGATACAGCAAAAACAAGAAAAGTCGATTTTTGACAGTATTTTCGATATATCTCGAAGGGCAATATAGCAATCGGTATATTTAAAAATACGAATCGATAGGTTTTTTTAATAGCTACAACTTTCTCATTTAACTTTTTTCGATTGGAGTTCAAGTTTTTTTTTATTAGCGAAAAACAGTTTTTTTTGTCTTTTATGATTTTTTTAGGTTAACTTCGCCGTTTATGCGCCACAGGAAAAATACATTATCTTTCTTAGAATTTTATTCCTATATCACCATATTTTTTGTTTCCAGCTAGTATTTTTGTAAGCTCTTCTACCTATTGATTGGACAATAATAATCAAATGTTTCTTAAAATTTTTTTAACACTACCGAAAATTAGGTATCTTGTCTTTCTCGATTATCTTTTTTCGCTTATCTGTAGTGAGAGGCGAAGAATAAACTTTACTTTTTATAAATCTTTAAAAGAAAAATTTTGTTATGAGACACTTATTCATATTACAGAGCTATATGTTTTTTTTGGGTGAACAGAACATACGAAGCATATCCACAAAGTAAGAGTACTGATACTGATGCTCTGTGGTTTTTGTTTTCGACAAAGTTGGCAACACTGCATTCAAAGCCAAGATATTAGGATCGTGCTTATTTGTCTCAGTCAGTTGAGAACTGTTGTTGTAGTGACATGTTGAAATGTGTGTCGTTATACCGAATCCCGACAGATACGAGAAACAGCTCATGGTTCAACACAAAGCCAACAGAATCGCATCTTGTATAATCTGTTGAGATGCTTCGATTAAACCCACAGCAACCTTCCAGGAATCAAGGACCCTGCACCTACGGATTAGTGCGGTCAGTTACCTTAGTGCTTGTTGTGTGTGTGAACAGGACAACAAGCATGTGTAGGTGAAGTATCCCAAAGAAACTTTCAAGAGTTCAAACCGCTATTATTTTCCTCTTATTGTGATCCGAATGATTAAATTTCATCATTTCTGCTAAAAATCAATTAAAGGATACATTTGGCATCTTTTACCAATTTTTTTTAATTTGAAATATTTTTTTTTGCAAAAATCCATATTTTTTCCATCAAATTATAAAAATAGGGTCAATTTTAAATTAAATCACATATATTTCACCTCACTTATTAAACAAATATATCCGTAAGGTTGTTCAGAAAATATATCCGACTTAGGTTAACAACAAATTGTATAATTTTCGTTTCGTTTAATCATAAACAAGAAATTGTTATTCTTCATTTGAACTCAATTTCGTTATACACACATTTCCCAGTAAACATGTTATTGCCTACCAAAGCATTAACCAATACCTTTTTTTTTACGATATCAAATACATGCTCATAATCAATACCTTAAAACGTTTAAGTTCATGTTGTAAATATACGGAAATACAAAAAAAAATGTTTTGCTTTCTGCTGCCGGGTAATGGAGACTAGTTGTTGGGAGTAAAACAGGTTGTTCAGTTTCAAAACAAAAATATTGCAAATGCGATTCCTTATTGAGAACTGTATGTATTTTGTTTGTTTTGTATCCTCACAAAAACACATTGAAAAACATTCCTGTATACATATACATAATTGGTTTTCAGTATGGTTTGGTTGCTGTTGTGCAAAAAAAACACGACAGAGAAAAGACAAGTAAGTAAATATTGTACAATATTAAGTTGATATCAATATAATATTGTTTTAAATCTAAATTTAAACTAATTCTCGCAATAAAATGGTAATATCACATGGTTATTTTAAGAATTAAATCTATATTTAATGAACTATTTCTTTAAACAAATACCAATTTTTTTATATTTTGTTTGATTCTAATTTATGCTGCTTCTAAATATACTTTAAATACATAAATTCTATTTTAGGTTCAATATGATGCTTGTATCAATTTTATTTTTTTGAATGTGTGGAATTCTGTTATTATAGGTACAATTAAGTATTATTTTTAGTTGGTGCATATTTAGCATACCTTCAGCATGAACATATTATAAGTAATTACATTAAATATACATTTTTTGTTGAATGTATTCGAATTTCCGAACATTTTTACTTGTTATGATGTATCGATACTTTTATCTTGTAGGTACTATGTACTACATTTTAAAACGTATGTTATTTACAGCGAGTTGCTTTTGCACAATCAATTACATTAGATGTTTTCATATGCATATACATTTTAATTAACAAAAGAGCAAAAAGTGTAAAATTAATTGTTTAATTAATTAATGTACTACAGAACTTTATGAAATTACATATTTCCGGAAATTGTTATGAATAATTAATACAGAATATTAGTAGTAGAATTTGTTCCCAATGATGTCAAACATAATGTTAAAATGACCAAAACCCACAAATATGTATCACAAAATCCCGTTTATTTTGACGATATAAAAACAGTGAATGTTGACTGTTAACGCGTGTACTTCGTCATTTCAGTTGTGCAAACAGGTTCTTTGGGCATTAATAACATCAAAAACAATTAATAAGGGGCTGGAAAATACGCTTAGGTTAATATTTGTTCGGTATCCGGGAACTTCGTATTTGATAAATGCATTTGTAATTGAAGGTCCGTTTGTCAAAGGCTTCGACTTCCGTGTAATTTACTTTGCTTTCGTCGTTGAATTTGTGTGTAAATTAAGGCGTATACCAAGTCCGCCAGTGGTAAGATGGATTTCAAGTATACTAATTGGGTACAGCGAAGCTAAACTTTGAGTATGGGGCCGTCGCAAGCTAGTAGGTTAGCAGTAATATCGAATAAAGATTAATATTTGTAACTCAGAAGCTGGGTTAATTTCTGTTCCTTAAATAAAACTGACATACAATATTTGTCAAAATGTTTACATATATTTTGTGTATTCCGGCATTTCTTTTCTTTATTTGTTTGGGTATTTTGCCTGTGAAAAAATAAATAAACCCTTCGCCAAAGAATCAGTTTAGACAGCAATATAAACTCAGCAAAAAAATTAAAGCAGCAAAAAATTAAATAAAAATTTTTTTCAAATTTTTTTTTTTATTTTTTTCGATATTTGACGTGAAATTGTGAGAAAAATAACGCAAAAAAATTCGCTTCATCTTAATCATTAATANAAGATTACATTGACGCTATGCGATACCTTTTATTGAATTTTAATGTACCAGGTACGACTATTTGGACTAGAAATATGCCTTGAAGTTGTTTACGCTGTGAATTTGGTTAGTGCATGACTTAAAACATACCTATGTATGTTTTAAATCATGAAAATTGAATAATTCCAAATATTTCGAATTTTCACCGCCAAGAACGGCTGTGACAACATTTTTAACATTAAAATCCCGAAATTTTCGGGATTAAATTTTTCTGATCCCGAGATTTTCAGGATTGGCGTCATTTTAAAAAGTTACAAAATAGACTGTGTGAAGTGAAACGTTCGTGCGAGTGTTCTCAACAGAATTCCTATCATTTTAATATAGAATACAGTTAGTTTTTTATATTTAAGAAAAATGTGACTGATTAATATTATTTTTAAATACTTTTTGCTAAGAAACTTACTTTACTACCTACTTACTAGGTCGTTACATGAAAGTTGTCTCTTTAGTCGATGTTAAGAGAAATTTTTGTTAATTTTCAAAGTTATTTGCATAGTTTGTTATATAAAGGTTTTTTCAATTTATCTACCTAAGCTTTAGGAACAGAGATCTCATTGATTTCAAAAAGAATAACTTTAACATAAAGACTGAGTGATTTTAGGTCTGGTTAGTCTGACTCAATGTATGATTAGTTAGATTGGTTAGATAGCTAGGTGTATCCCGGAAAATACGTTGATTTTTGTCTAAATTTTGATTACGTTGATTTTTGTCGAAATTTTGATTACGTTCATTTTGGTCTAAATTTTGATCTGCTGATTAAAAAGCTGATTTCTGTAAGATTTAATTTTTACTTGTAACCATCAATACGGAATTAATCCCATGATCTCGGAATTAACTAACAATAATCCCGAATTCCCCGAATTAGAAATACATAATTCGAATCGAATTTCCTAGTTATAGGTTATAGAAAAGTGTTCGACAAATCTTGTTTACCTACGAGCACTACTGTAAATACTTAAAAACACACCGTCTGCGATCAATGTAAGATTCTTATTACGTACGGTAAAAAAATCGCACAGCTTGGTAAAAAAATCGTACAGTTTTCCTAGCAATCGCTTAGCAACGGTCAATACAATACTGTCTGTATGCGCTGTCTGCGGAGTCGTGCGTAACTTTACCATTCGTGTG
Organism: Anoplophora glabripennis; assembly: GCF_000390285.2. Classification (NCBI taxonomy): domain Eukaryota; kingdom Metazoa; phylum Arthropoda; class Insecta; order Coleoptera; family Cerambycidae; genus Anoplophora; species Anoplophora glabripennis. The sequence continues at coordinate 1,780,883 of NW_019416404.1, read as the reverse complement.
TAAAATGCTTTTTACAACACTTATTACGTAATATACTATTACGTTTTTGTACCCCATTTTTATTATTGAACGTTCAAATCAAGCAATGATAAGTGAAAATATTTCATACATTAAGAAATCTTGTTTCATCATATAATTAATCAGTTAAAACTTTTATTATATGTAATATTTTGAGCAGCCTGAAGACTACACAAGACACTATTATTCACGTTGACAATGTTGTGCAATACCCTATTATTGAAGATAAGATTTCTGTCAAAGTAAAAAATGTATGTGTTAATTGTCTAAGATTTCTTTGATATATAAATAGTGTGTGATTTTTTTCAGTGTCAGATTTTTGAGTATGCAAAACTATTTTCATAAAAATAACCCTTAACTGACTCTTTTGAGGCAAGAATTTATTTCATTAATTAATTCTTTCACAGGTGGTAAAATACATAAACAAAGAGAAATCTAAAACTGTGCCACAAATAAGTAACTTCAGACAATTCCCCAAGAAATTTTCCGTTTTAAAATATCCTTTGCTTTATGTCGTCTATTGTTAACATTGTTTTCGTTCGCTGTTGAAAATTCACCAAGAGGTTCTCTGGAAAGGAACTTTTCACATCTCGCTAAATGGCAAAGTCTGCGCTACCTACTTGCAGTTCTTGAGGGAGGTCATTTGTGTGTCGTCTCCCTTTGAACGCGTAACATATTCTAATGGCTTCCGTGACTGGAGTATATTACCTCAAAATACCCAAGGAAACAATAAAAATCACTTTAAGAGCTACAGGTCAAAGTGCAGCCCACTTCTGAGCCCGTTAGTCTGGACAATTTATTTTGGTAGCTGCACTTTTCGACAATGCGCCTCGTATTATACAGGGTGTAACACTAAAACGTGTAGCGTTTTATTTGTTCAAATTTAAGAATATTTTCCTGTGTAAACATTCATCCTACAGGCCACCTGGTCACTCGTAGTTACATACTTACATTGCATTTCCATTGTCTTGGCTGAGAATCTTTGACCTATCTTTGTTGTTCTCGGACTAGGCTATGTGGGGGCGGAACCGCTGTCAGATACAACCCGTAGACCTTATCACGCGCAAATAGTGAAAAAGTAATACCTACATGTAAAAATCTCTGAGAAAACGTCATACATGTTCTATACTTTTCTGCCACACTCTATATTAAATTAAAAGAGTACGTTACATTTCTGTTTATTCAGGGTGTAAGAAGTTTGACTGCCATTACTTCAGCTCGAGACAGAGTAAGATTAACAATTTTCAAAATACAGCGAGTATTAATATTGGGGAGTTTCATCACAACGTGACAACAGCGCTTAACCTAACGCTACACAGTTGATGCATACCACGTGTGCACGCGGCAGACTTGTCCTACGGAAAAAATTTAAACAACTATTATTGTGAAACGTTTAGTAAATTTCAAGACAATTGTTTTCCAGTTTTTAAATAAATAAAATAAAATGTATCGATTTGTAGTACGAAGATAGTGTTGTACTTAAATTTTAGCTCGAATTGTAGTAATTATGAATCTCTTAAAGTTACTTAACTTGACTTTTAATCAAACTATGAATTTGAAAATTATTTATAAAGATTCACGTTATGCAAATAATCATACGTGTTAAAAATAATTTAGGAACTTACCAAAAGGCAAAATTCAGTAATTTTTAAACGCACAAGTACAAAACAGACTACATACAACATATGCTCAAAATGATCATTAGCATTTTCGATGCACGCACGACACCTTCAAACCCAATTTTCGCGCACTCGCTGGAAAACACATCAAGAAAAGGAAATAGTGGTATGCCAAAAACACTCAGACACGGTCCAATTCCAGATACCAACTGAATTGCGTAATGCTGGACAGCTTAGTACCTCGTGTTATCCGCTGCGCCATCGTCACATTGCTCGATATAAATTTTATAGAATTTAAAATTTATTACAACGTTAATTATTTTTTAGAATTAAGCATAAAGAAGTTAAAAAAGCGATAAACATTGTATTTTATGGTTATTCTATGCACGCAATTATGTCAATACTCCTTAATTAATCGAACTTTTCTGGCTAATTGGCATGTCCAAAGCCATAACCACACACACGCGCGCACAATCGAACTTTTGTGCATCAAGTTGGAGATTTTGATATTTTTTTTTTATCGGAAATGTGATATAAGGCTTTTTTGTTCTAACACCCTGTATATTTAATATATGTATTGATTATTTTAATATTCAGATATTAGAAATCTGGTTGGGTACCGATATAAGAGAAGCTCAGGAAGACAGTTTCGTTTACATTTATAGTAAAATGCGCCAATATCAAATTTATTTTTCTTTCATGCCATCTTTTACTTCATTTTTTAGATCTTGTCGAATATGTCCCTTCTTAGTACTTGCCAGTGTCACATCAGCAGGGGTTATTATATCATTGTGTCTCAAATAGATCGTTGGCACAAATGTTAGATAGTACTGATATCGATACTGTTCCTTGAGGTACACCTCATATATTATTGATCATACTACTTAAATTACTATTTATTTAGATTATTTTTTGCGTATTAAATAGGTATGTCTGAAATAATTGTGACTTGAAGTTCTTATTTGCGTATTATATTATTTTTCAAAAATAAACGGAGAATCTGTATAATTAATAGAGTACATTTTCTATTTTTAAATCCTAATTGGCAATTTGGTAGTAATGAGGCATTTTTTCTTTGATACTTACATAACATTTTCATCAAATATTTTAGACAAATTGAACATCAATGAATTGGCTTGTAATTCCCCAAAAACATGTAATCTCTTTTCTTTAAAAGCATTGACAACAGTCGTTTTAAAATCTGACGGACTTCTACATTATTTTACTCTCTTTTGACATCTTGAATCTTAAAGTTTTTATGGATATGCAATGAATTACCATTTGTTGCTGTAAGGGCTACCTTTTCCAATCTCAGTGAAACAACAGTTATATGACGGTCATTGGACATTTGTTTCTCGTTATTAGAGATCGGAAATATTATCGCGACTGCAATGTAGCACAGGGTTGGCTGTAGGCCGGGTTCTTTTTTATGTAATTGTGTTCAACATTTACAGAGGTCACAGGCGCACATCTAAAATAGTAGTATTTTTTAATAGATGCTATCAACTACTTCACATTTCAATAATCCCACTATCCGCGTCATTGTACAATAACATGTACATGGCTGCCTCTGATCTGAAGCTTGGCATCGATCAATTTATTCGATACGTATCTAGCGGCACCCTAATACCTGCCCTGTCGGACTGGCGTGCCGTGGATTAATCCAGGTATTTTGCTGAGGGACGTTGGTCCAGCATTCCATTGTCCTTTGTGTGTGTGAGTTTGACGCTTTTGCTTGGTCGACTGTATGGCACATGTTTTTATGGCAGTCAGCATTGTGTATTATGAGCATAGAGCGGCACACGGCTTGACTACAGATTTAGCCTATTTCTGAAGCTACAACGCGTATTACCGCTTACAGCATAATGCAGATTACTACTGTTTATTTATTTGAATGTCGCCACAAGGTTTCCGATGTCTAGTCATTATCTAGGACTAAGACTTTATGCGTCTTTAATGTGAATGACTATTTAGTTTTTAGGGTGAATTTTTTATCTCGTGTTTCTTGACACTTTTAATTTTTGCTAACTGCTCTTTGAAAAAAATTACTTATATTGTTTTAATTTGCCACCATTTCTGTAATCTTGTAAGTTGTCTTTCTTATTAATCGGCTTTACTAAGATTTATGTTCTCCAGTCGTTTTTTTTTTTTCTATTTACTATTTATCTTTATTTTCGCTGTAGATTTGTTAATTTCTTACTGCAATAAACCTAGTAGCTATCAGAATGAGACGAATATAGATCTTTAGTTATTTATAGTTGCGCACAGACCTTTTACTTTCACCGCTACTACTCACTCTGGCACAAGGGTCCTGGATTTGAGCAAAACCCCACTCGAGGGCTTAATAATTTTGGTTGCTGTACTAAATTCATAAACTACATAACTATTAAAGATTCCTAAGCAAGGATTAATCGAACCACAAATCCAGCGACCCCCCCAAACTTTAAAACCGACCGATAGCCGAATGAACATTTAGCAGGAATCGCAGGGAACGCACCGACAGGTATCGGGCGCACATTTGATACTACTTTAATAGGCTACACAAACTTGGGACTGTAATTAATCTTGGGATCGATATAACTACCTGCGGACTAGGAACAAGCCAGGCGGTGGTGCTCCGCGAATGAAGGTTAAACTTCATCAATATTTCAAGGCCTGTAGAGTGGATATTAACGCCGTTAATTCTAATTGCACGAGATAAAATCGTTTAAGGTTTAGAGCTGTTTAAATCCCTTAAGTGCTGCGTATTTTTTAGTGGCGCTGCCATGCATTTGCGTGATAGAAACGGCAACGTACACTCATGGGCGTAACTACAAATTTTGCTTTGCAGGGCTGCAAGTTCTATGGAGACCTCAAAAAAAAAAAACTCTCGCAATCAGCGACTTACCGATATGAAATTTTAACACGTTTTGATTTGATCCTTAAAAGAATCGGCCAGGAAATATAGAGTTGGACGCGACTTTTCGTTTCGGCAAGCTGAATTTATCACTATTGTGCAAAACCGTACTTATCTTATCAACTTCGACGTCACCTGTTACATGAGTGTTGTATAATAATGAAAAAGATATTAACGGCCGGTAGAAGGAAGCGCAAAAAAGCAAACACCTAGGTGGGGAATTCAGGAAGGAAGCCTAAAGAGTTCGCTAGCTCTTGGACCAGTAAGGGGGATGAAGCGTGCCGGGAACGAAAATCCATTGGCGTGTCTGCGTAAAAGGCAACAAGATATTAGGCAACAAGAAAATATTGAAAGAACATAATAAAACATAACATCTAATATTTTTTACGTTTTGCTATAACCGGCACTTTGATCAATTTTAATTATTCCAGCATTTTAAAACGTCCCAGTTGTGTTTTTTTAATTTATAAATTTATTATAGCCATGGAATTAGACCCCTCGTCTACGCTTATGCTATGACGTTTTTCAGGTCGGGCAAATCAAGTCCGTTTACACCCACTAAAAAAGCATTTCCCTATTCCCTACCAAGTGCAAAAGACAGAGGTAGAATATAGATCGACGTTCAGTGTAATTCAGTCTATAGACGATTATAGATTCTATCAGTGTGCGTAGCGAGCGGCACAAAGATAAATAATATTGAACCGTATAAAAATCATTTTATATTTTATACGCATTATGGTAATAGTGTTTTTATATTATGTCTGA
>NW_019416404.1:1696275-1775314 GCF_000390285.2 Anoplophora glabripennis | reverse complement strand
CTTTGTTTCACATTTAACTTGTTTTATCATGATTACGTTGTTTTTTGATTTCTTGTGCTCACTTTATGTCATACGTCTATACGAGCCTTGTTGAATTTACTAACATTTTCGCCCGTGCGGAACGAATCTGGATTAAGCTGGATTGCCTCCCGTATCTCCGGCACTCTCATTTTATATTAAATGGTCGTTAATGTTTTTGTTGTTCTTTCTATTTGTCTCATGTTTAATTTGAAGACTGTTGTACGTAAATAATAAAGTTAGGTGTATTTATTCTGCTTTTGTTTTATAAAATTAAACCATACTACCCTTCTTTAAAATTAGTAGCCAGCGCCTTCCGATCAATAAAAAAATATATGTACACAACGTAGGTATGCCTCATGACAATCACATATTTTTGGCCACAACTGCGCGCTTATATTTATTTTTTTCGCTCGAACCTGGGGTTGTTATACTACACTATAGATGCTAAATATTATGTACAATAACTTATTACTTTCCACAGTCATAAAAATGGGGGGAAGATTGTTTACAGGGATGGTTAATTGTATAATTTTTACGTAAATTCACGTTTTTTTTTATTTTAATTTTTTTTACTCGAAAACGGTGCGTCATAAGAAAACCAGTCGAGATACCTTTTCTCTTCCAAATTGAACAAGTAATTGAAAAATAATGTTTATTTTAAGAAAAATCCGTAGCGTATCATTTGCTTCATTAAAAATATCCAAAGACGTGTTTGTGCGTACGCCGCTGGTGAAACTGAAAACAATATTTTTATCGTAAAACATGTAAAAATACAGGCTGATTCAAAATTCTGTACAAAGAATTTGGCGGCATATTTTTGAGGTCAAAATAAGACTTTTTTTCCTATAAACGTGGATCCACAAATGCTTACTTTTCGATATACGGGGAGTTAAAGTTTTTAAATTTTTTTGGAATTTTTAGGAATAATTTAAAAACAGATTTGAATGTTGGTATAAAAATTGGGGTACGGTTTTTTTTAAGATGCTAAATTTAAATACGTCATTGCTTTTGACACTGTTTGTAGAGGGCGCCACCTATAAGGGTACGTTTGAATTAAATTGGCCTGAACTGTTTTGCTACCCTGTAGCAAAACACTCTGTTTGCTACCACTTGGTCGAAATCTCTCAGACCAACCGTTTCCGAAATATTTGCTGATCAAATCAAATCATATTATTATGGGTGAAAAATTTTAAAATTTATTTTAACCAGTATGATCTTCAGTATTTTACATTTTTTTGATACAACTAACCGTTTTCGAGAAAATCAGTGCTGACTAAACGGTAATATTGTCATTATCAAAATACATAGAGAAAAAACATAGTAGGCTATGACTGCTTTGTTTGACAACTATTCTTAGAGGTTTTCTGTCAAACTTGTTAAAATCTAAGACTCTTAGGAACGATACAGGCACAAAACAGTGCAGTCGCCTTATGTATTAGATATTTGTACAAAATTTTTCATTTGTAAACTCTTCAAACTCTTTAAAACGTTACTGTTTCTTGATTGTATAGATTGTTTTTTTTTTTTGAAAAATGCAAATGCGACCACAAGCGAAATATCTTGAAATATTCTTTATTTTATGACACTAAGATGGGTTAAGGCTTGCGTTTATAGATAAGAAATCGCACTTTTAGTAAGACAATGATAGAACAAAATAATCTATCTAAACTATAAAAAGGATTCCTTTAATTATTCGCAGTAAAAGATCAAGGAACACATGAGCCCCCATGTAAACATTGTTTAGATTTTTGTAGAATTCCTGTCATAAAACTGCTTTAAATTCACTGAACTACTTTTACAATTTCTGTAATGGAGCCAGAAATATATTAACAAATGACTAAAATCTATTGAATTCAGTTCGGAGCTTCTGGCGGGTCATACCAAGTCTTCTTGTAATTAAAAAAAATACTAATACGAGTATCTTTGAGATCATTAACACCCGTATCTCGAGATCCAAGTGTTCCCCGAATGCTTAGGTACATGGATTTTTTCGTTTATTTGTGGCACAGCATCCATCTTTGAAGTTTTGCCAAGTATTTTAGTTGTTATATTTCTATTTTCCATGAATGTGAAGAAAACGAATGGTACGTTTGTCACATTTAAAAATGATTAATTTGTTACCCCATACCATTTCAAAACAGAGTCATATGGTACGCGTTTTAGGGAGCATTACATCGGTTTTTGAATTATTCAAGAACATTTCAGAGAAAAAAACGATGTAACTTTATACTATTTATAGAAAATAGTAAAGGATAAATGTCTATAGGCACATTTTCCCAAAATTTTGACTTCAGTTTAATGGAAAACTGATAAATATTTCCCTAAAAATATACATATAGACACAAGGGACATTTCTCCGCTTCAAAAGCTTTATTTAAGAGAAAAATTGTTAACTATTTCTCAATAGGCAACGCTGCATCTAGAAAAATATATTCACATTTGATTGGTATTTCAATCAGAATATTTCCTATTTTCTGCAGCTAATGAGTTTTATTTTGCCTTGTAGCAAACGTGCTCGATATGTGGCATTCAAAATGAGTATGAAACATTACCTAGGTAGTTTTGCGCTTTTATTAAAACGTTAGCTAGACTTTTATTTTGTTCGGCCGTGATAAAAACGTGCAACGGAGCCGAATATACTATGTACCGTCCCCGGAGCATTCTCATACTAATTAAACACCAAATTACAAGGAGCAATGTGTGAGATATAAAACGATTACCAGTAGCACATCGCTTAGAGAAGATGAAGTTTGTACACAGAACTTTCGCTGGCTTCATGAATTTTATTAACTAATCCCATAACTTCTAGGAACTTTCTTATGCGTAGACACATACTTTACTGCGTAAATTTGATTTTGATTTTGTGCTTGAAGGGAAAGGAAAAAGAGGTTGGATTCATTTTGGTAGGATTTCCTTGTAAAAATCGTTTGTGCACTGTAACTTATCGAAAACTTGGGGAATAATATTGTTTCAACGTTTTTCAAATTCCTAGAATTAAAGAAATACGGATGCGAAATCAAAAAGCATCTAAAAAGTAGCAGTAGGCCATGGAATTGGCATAGAAATTGCATGTGGTAGGACAAAGCTCATAGAGTTCTGCTCAAAGTGAAAGTTCTATACTATATATTAACACAGACAATATAGCTTTATTTTGTGTGTGATATTAACTTTGAACAGGCATGGCAAACTGCTACTTAAGAAATGCCGTCTTCAGACAATGAACTGACAATTTCAATAACATATACAGCTTTTGTTGACGTATATTGTGGTGTATAACAATACCAGACCCGATCGTTACCAGTTCAAAGTATTACCTACACGATTTTTGGAATAAATATATTAAAATTTCAATACATTTTTTTTAGCATGTGTTTATAAATAACATTTCCCGAGACCATTGTGGTATGTATATTGGGCAAAACCTCTGGGGGTTCGGCGCACAACACAATTTTTTGCTGAACTATTATTATGGAAATGTATTTGCCCGCTAGAAATATTCATCCCCGCTTGTGTCCCGCGGTGTACATATGTTTTAAATCGGCTTTTTATAATCGCACAAATTACAATGTGTTCGTATAGCTTTTGAATGTTGGTCTACCAAATTTACTTATAGTCCAGTTGGTAGAGGTTCGACCTGTGTCAAACCTTGATAACCCGGAAATAACTACACAGGCCTACTTTAAATGATGAGTACAATAACAGGCTAATTTGCTGACAAAGTATTTTATCAAGAAAAAAGTTATTAACAATTTAATAGTGAAAAATATTTTTTTTAGTAGTTTTCTTTAAATAACTCAGCGGGATGACTTTGTACGAAAAAATGCCTAGGACATGATTTTCTTCGTAATAAAAATAGCTACAAAATGGCGGTGGTCCGATTACGAAATTTGCAATAACAAAGCCGTGAGAATGAAAAAAAGGTACAAAACGTCAATTTTAAATATGCAGAAACCAAAAGCAATTTGCAAAATTCAATTATCTTAATTTTTGCAGCTTTGGTAAGGTTTTATACGTCACCCTAGTTTTATACGTCACCGTTTTTTTAATTTAATAATGCTTTATAGTTTGCATTGAACAACTGTTGAACACGCGCGATATTTTAATGATAACATTTTCCTGTACGATTTAGTAATATTTGAGCATAATGGGATGCTTACTCTAAAAACTCAAAAGTAAATATTTATTGCAGAGACCAAATATTAAATAATTTATAATATACTTTGATATTGTATAAAAACACTTGTAAGAACGTATGTATCATAAATATATTTTATATTATCAAATACTAAATGGGAGATCTTTAACAAATTGTAATTTTTAATCTAAATGGATGCAGGTGCAGTTACGGTAAAAAATGCGCTTGAAGCTCATAATCTATAAATTAATACTACGATAAAATTTGGCCAGCTTGAAGTAACACAAAATACTAAAATAATTCCTCTTTCAGATTAGTCACAAGTAATTAGTAATTAATTAATTATATACATACACATTTCTTTTATTTAAAACATATACCTAGTATTAGTACTCTATTATTTTTACTGTTTTATTAGTAAGATATTAAGCTAATTCAAACAAATGCATTTTTTAATCTCATCAAATGAAGTCAAGCAAATGTTCTTCAATACCAGAAATGTAGGTATACAAAAGCCCCACAGGTTCCTAACTGCTGACATCGCGGGAAACAACTAATCGATTGACTATCTGCCCTAACTGGCATTAAATTACATCACAATAATTCATAGAAAACAGTAATCAGTAACAAATAATTAACCAAAACAGAAAATTATATTAAAAATCGATTTAGTCGTGTTCAACATTTTTGACGTCGTTTCAAAATGTTATTTTTTCTAAAAGTTTGATGCTTATATACATTATGTAAATTTTCTGTTAATATTTTTTATTCATTCCGTACGACTAGGGAAGCTACCTGATGAAACAGTCCCAAGTAAAATGTGGGAACAAAAAGGTCTTTTTCTTGCAGTTATTGTTTTTTACATGATTAGTCTTTGTCAATATGATAATAGAATAGCAAGAATCCAAGATAATTCTTTGAATGATTGCATTATTTACCAATTTCAATATATCAGGTATATATTTATGTATTAATTTATATTTAGGCACATCATTTTTAGTTTTCATTTTGGATTATTATTATTTTTCAGTGACTAACTGATAAACTAGCTTTTACCCGCAATATCAGTAGACTCCTATTCTTATCTGTTGAGTTAAATATTTTTTACTGTGTCTTTTGGAATCAAAGAACTTTGTTTGACATCATGATATTTTTTAAATTTTTTTCAATTTGTTTGAATTAACTTACTATTTTAAAAAATAAGAATAGTAAAAACAATTACATGAAAGATATTTTTAATATTCCTTGTGAGGGTAATGTTGTCCTAAAATTTTAGAGTTACATATTTGCAGAAGCAACAATTTTTATGTAATATATTTTTTAGGAAACTCGCATTTTTGTAAGGTACTTTGTACACATTGCAACTACACATTAAAATAAAGCCAACAAAATGCCTATGTAAGAAATATCTAAGTAAAGTATTTCATGGAACAATTTGCCTTCAAATACATTTTTTGTGCTTCTCTTTGTCTTTTTGTTTGTTGTTGTCTCACTTAAGCGTTTGAACTTGATGTTCTTTTGCCAGACTAAATATTAAATCTATGGGCAGTTAGTAATTACTATCCTATTGGTTGCACTTTTTGTTTTTTTGTTTTTGTTTAACTTAGTTAACTTATGCTCGAGCAGTGGGTACCAACAGTTTAAAGTTTTAATAAATTATATTATCTGAAAAGCTAAGAAAAAAAATTATTAGACAAAAGTTGTTACTTATGGTTAATAATTTGGTGCTTAGATATATATGGAACACCCCATATAGATATTTTTCTTCATTCAATTAAAAAGTTTTTTATACTACATTAAATTCGGTCTATTTTCTTGTTTCTTGTAATGCGTTTTCTTTATACTTCCACAAAGCAACTTCAAATGAAAAAAAAATGTAGTTCAAAGGGTGTAAAAAGAAAATTTGAGTGTAATAATCTAATCCCAATAGACACTGCAAAGAGGCAAAGTTTTCCAACAGTCGCAAGAACTTTTACGACTTCCGAGCCAGGGGTTTGCGGGACATTTTAATTTTTTTTGTAAAAAACTTTCGGGTTACCTAGGTAAGTGCTGTTGGTTAACACCCAAAAGACCTTAAGAGGGTCAACCATCACACCACGATCACTCACATTTCATTTATTTCCGGTGAACTCACACGCGCGCTGGTAGCATGGGCCACACTGACAAAATGCTCCGGTAACTATCCGGAGCGAGGATCGAGACCTGCGCGAGATGTCTCGCTCTCTCGCGAGCCCCCCGAAAACCCATTCATTATTAATCGCCGAATTAAGAAAAAAGCCCCGTAATGTGATAACTCGTTATTCTTCCGACGCCTATACCCTTTAACGGGGGCAAAAATCGCCGGGGCACGCCCCTAATCAAATTCTCCCCGTTTTAATCGACGATGATTTTTCGCAGGAGCTCCGTTTTCGGACGGCTGCCCTTTTGGGCGGAAGAGATTACAGCGTGTTCCGAATCTGACGTTCAAAGGGGCCTCCCAGCGATAGGGGAAAAATTGGAGCGAAAATTTCACATTAATCAATGTGGGGGGAGTATTCGCCAGAAAATTTCATTCATCCGTCAAATTTGATGTTTCGGAGATGAAATTCGTGGATTTTGTTATTATTTTTAAGCAATCGGAGCGAAATTCTGAGATGAAGCGACAAGTACTGGTGTTGGTAATGCAACAGGGTCGTTTTTTATTTTATACAGGGTATTTCAGAAAGACCTCCCGTAAATTCAAGGAGTGATAGTACGACAAAAAATAAAAAATATTTGTCTTATGAACTATATGTCTATCTCCTCTTGTTTTCGAGATACAGAGCGACAAAATAAAATTTTTTAAATAGAATTTTTACGAAAATTTCTAACCGGCGCGAAATATTTGTATGAAATCTGGTATTCCGGAGTTTTTAAGGATGCCAAATACGCTAGTCTAATTATTTTTTGGATATTTCATAGAGGGTGCTAGTTATGTTACATTCCTATTACATTTTAAGTTATAATTTTTTTAAGGTTAGGTTTTTTACCATTCGGGCTCCAATTTCTAATGTACAATTTTATTTTCTAAAAATAATGTACTCTTGTTAGAACTTCCTAATGTGGAAGGTTTTCGAGAAAAAAAGGTTTTAATTGAACTCTTACAATATTACGGTGAAGAAAATAAGTGACTTTTCTCAAAGTAGGCTTATGTCAAAACTTATTGATGGTGGTCCCATAAACAACGCATACATTCTCAGTAATATTTTAAATTCTAATTAACTTTATATCAACATTTTAGTGATTGTTAGTGACTGTAGTTAGTAATGACTAATCACAGTCACAGAATTACTAGCTCAGTTTTGTAAATATTAAATGTAGGCTATTACCCTACAAAATTTTACAAATCTTCATTGCGCGTTTTGAAACATTCAAAAAATTGATTCTTTTTATTTGAATATTGAGAAAACCATGCATTTGTGGGCCAATATTTATACAGGATTATTCACGCAACTAGTTCATTAGAAGGATATGAAGTTACCATGATAGGACTTTGTTGAAAATTTAAATACCCATGTTACCGCCCATGATCTTTTCAATGAAAATATTTTCAAAACTGTTGCAAAACTGGAAGCAACCGGAAGTTGCCACCAGCTTTGTTATTTAAATGGAACAAACACCCAGTATTATTGCATTTTTGGTTTCTACGTTAAATTCTAGGATCACTTTATTAAATATTCCGTATATCTAGGAGTTATAGAGTTTGAGATATTAATTTTGAATAAAAAAATTGACAGATGCAAGGGTCCGCGGAGATGCTAGTAACTCTTTTCAGGAGCATGATATCAAGTGGATTTTTGGTACCTGTAAAGGGTATAGGTAACATTAACTTATGGTATACCAACAAATTAAAACATTTAATACTAAGTGTTTCGTTTTGGCTGTTACATTTTGATAAATTCAAACAGCTACATCTTTGTTAACTTAAATGGAACACCCTGTATTTTTTTACTCTGTCATATGTAGATTGCAGATATGCGTTGTTAGGGTTGCCGTTACTACTTTTAGAGATATTTTCAATTTTCTATATTTTGGACACTTTTTCTCGTATCAGATGTTGGCGATAACCAGCAACTCTTCAAAAACAATTGGAATAACTTTACATTTGTCAAATTAGTTGCCAAATTATTGTTGCGTCCAAATAGTTTTTGACGAAAATTTAAATAAAAGTGTCTGAAGATCGTTTTAATTAGGTATACTAATGAGGATTATTTCAAGTTGTTGTTATTTATACCCTCCCGATCCAAAAATGTTATGATTGCATAATTTTCCTATTTACCGACAAAGTTGAAGGCATTATGGTCAAATTACTTCATGTTGAGAGCAACACTTAGTACAAAGGAAGACAGTGATACATCAAAATCTTTGAATTAGGAACGTGTTTTCCTGGAACGTCATAGTGACAACTATAAACCAAAGAAGTCAAAAGTTTTATCAAATAAAGAACTCGTTTGCTGATGGTTACTTAGCAACGAATTAAAATATGGTATATAAAATTTTTGAACGATTTCCAAAAAACATGTTTTTTTCTTTCTGAGAAATATTCTCTTTTTAACACTTCCTCGTACAACACCCTATATAACATTTTAAATGAAATGTCACCTAGTAATATTTTGAAACTTCACATGTAAACTTTTCTTCTGGCAAACAATATATTTTTTTTAGATATTACTAATTTTGTAATCATTTTAATGTCAATAGGCTGGAAAAACTAAATAAGCTTGCATTATGCCAATATCAATTCTAAAAGCGTTGGCGTGACAAAAATTATCCATCAGTTACCGCTGTAAGAAAGTGAAAAGTACCTTCCAACTCCAACACTTTGTTATTTATGTAGCAGTATTTATCATTTGGTCCTGCTACATTTATGTTGCCATAATCATCACTATCATCACCATTAAATTAATTTTCTTTAATGTAGGCTCTTCGAGAACCTTCCGAATATAAAAGCTTGAAACTGAGATTAGTATAATTTTTCACACAATTTCCAGGGTAAAAATGGAGCGTAAATCTTTTAAATCGATTTCTAGAATGAATAACTATTATACAGGATGTTCTCTTAAAAGTTCCTCAGTTCCTTTAAATTAATCTTTTTGAAATAAATCTTTTGAAATCAGTTATTAATTGACTTGACTGGGCAAGTAGACTTATGTGGCTATTTTTCCTTTTTTTTAATCTTCCTTAGGTACCTGCCTATAGTTTTTATTATTAATTAATAAATATTAGTGTTAACGTAATATTTATATTACAGAATAAATGCTCTATATTGAATATGGTAAAACAAACTCTATTATAAACAAACAAGGGCATATGGAATTGCGCCAAAAGTTTTTTTCGTAACGGCAATTTCTTCTGTGACTGGGCGGGGAATGTTCCATAAAGGAAAACAATTTAAACCAGAGGAACCAGTTTCATCGAGATGAGAATAGGAATATACAGCTTCCCGCCTGCTTTCTACGCGTGTTTATATAGAGAAAAAGCTCATTTAGTATTTTACATGATACGCCGAATAGAGGGGAAATTATTTAGGAATATTTATTCGGGGGTACAACATTAGTACAAAGAAATTTTTTTTAATAGAAAATCTGTTTTGTTAAGAAAGGACAATAGTTTTATGCAATCCATGGTACAATTATTAGGTATCGTCTGAAATTTCTGATATGTGATATTTGTGACAATAACGGCAACAGTATACTAATGTGAGGTGAACGTGAAAAGCATTCTGAGGCAGCGGCTCACGCATGTCTCGGTTAACCCGCTTGGCACGCCATTAGTTTCCTCAGTCATAAAAATGGGGGGGGGGGGAAGATTGCTTACAGGCTGGTTAATTGTATAATTTTTACGTAAATTCACGTTTTTCGCTTATAACTTTTTCCGTTCATTTCCACGAGAAAACAGTAAAGAATTTTTTATTTGTCTGCAAAAAACCTACAAAACTAGCCCTCGAGCGTAAAAAAATATTGATTGGAACAGAAGTTATAAACAGAGGAACTTTATTTATGACTTTTGAAACATTTATAAATTGCGTTATTATTACCAGAACGTTTTGGCATCGCATCCTCTCATTCCTTATCACTGTCTAATAACTTGCACGAAATCTGGAATCGGTAAGTTGAATAGTTTACAAGTTATGGCCTTATAAACATATGAACTAATTATTAGTCTGGACGATCCCGAGCATCTTCCACAATCGCACTGATTTTTTTCATGGTAGATTTCACAATAATAATAATAATTTGCAACCTGGAAAGTTTTTTTTTTATTTTTTTGCTTCAGTTGCAGAATGAAATATACGACGCACGCGCGTGATATAGTTATATATTATTACATGTTCGGAAAGCTTATGAAAAGAGCTTTAAGTTAAAATAAATCGTCAAGATTCCTTGAAAAACAACGAAATTACAGAATGTTTAATTCAAAAGTCATAAATAAACTTCTTCTGTTTATACTTTTCATCTAATCAATATTTTTTGACGCTCGAGGGCTAGTTTTGTAGGTCTTTTGAAGACGAAAAAAAAAGTACCTTACTGTTTTCTCGTGGAAATGAACGGAAAAAAGTTATAAGCGAAAAACGTGAATTTACGTAAAAATTATACAATTAACCACCCTATAAATAATCTTCCCCCCATTTTTATGCTCTTTCCCAGCTCTTTTTTCTGGCCTACTGGGCATTGCTTTTAGATTAAAAATGCAGCAAAGGTAGTTTTAAGCGATGGGGTCGAAGGGGATAGAAAATTAGAAGGTTTTAGGTTGTGAAATATTAAATTTAAATGATCCACCTACTTCAAAACGAGAATCTGTCAAGCACAACATTAAAACGCATTATCTTCATCAGAAATAAATATACAGGGGGTTCCGAATTGCGCCAAAGTTTACCTGATAATAAAACTCAAAATAGGAAAAAAAGTGCCAGCAAACATGAGTCGAGAAATGCTTAATTTCTGAAATAGTTCCGAATAGTTTCAAATGTTGAAGATAGTAAGTAAGTAAGTAAGTTGTAAGTTTCTTATCTTGAGGAGTTCTATCATTAGGTATAGTTTGCTGTGTGCAATTCGGTATAGCTATATGTTTTAATTGTGTCTATCACATAACATTATATCTCTCTTATGTTTTTTTACCTCTCTATTGAGAAAAAAAGGTAAAAATTAAAGTTGGAGGAAATTTTATTGCAATGCCAGAAAAGTATAAATGTACAGGATGTTTATTAAGTACTTGTACAAACTTTAACGGGTGCATTTTCAGATCATTTTCAGCAATTATTGTAACTGTTATTAACTAATTTGTAAGTAGTTTAGACTTAGTCTTGTAAATGATCTAAGTTTGTCACATCGCAATACAATCAATAAAAAACACATTTTTTCACTTATTTTTCAAAAACTCTTAATGATTCAACTTACAAAATTCCAACGCAGGTCTAACCTGTTTTTTACAAAACAGCAGCTTTCAGCGACAAATACTAAGAGCACCTTTTGTACGTAAAATGGAATGGAGAATAGGTACGAGTTAAAAATGACATACAGTGCAGCACAAAAAAGTTATGGTTATTTAAATCCAAGTACAACACTGTATGTGGCGCCCTCTAACATTAAACCAAAAACTAAGTAAACATTTGAGTTTCTCATCATCAATACTCCCAGTTTCCAGAATTTCGTCAAATTGCCGTGTTATTGAACAAAAGTATAATGAAAATACTAAATAATTTTTTTTTTGGACACTATCTCAAGAACCAAGCCGTTGCTGACCCACGTTCATATGAACTTTTCCTCTTACAATTAGTCAAAGATTCACTCTTTAAGTTTTGTACAAGTACTTAACAATCACCCTGTATAAAAGAATAGCCTGTTGTGATTCGAAGATACAAACTGATTTTTTTGTGGACAAACCACAGTAACATAATTTCATTGTGAAATTTAACACTCAATATTTACTGTGGCGACCTTAAAAGATTTTTCAAGAGTCCACCCTTCTTCCCGATATCACACAAAACGTATTCTCGCACCCTCTTTCTACCGATGTCTTTTATGAGGCACAGTCCGCACGCACAACGCTACCCTTTGAGCTCCTGTTATTTCCATATCATCAACGTTAAAATACAACAAAGACGGCAATAAAATAAAAGTAACGGCTTCGAGAACATGGAATGCGCCTTAGGAAAAATACATCTGCCGATTTATCGAAGTTTCCCAGATGTTATCGGGTTGTTTGAAGTTAAAGCGCTACGTGGGGTGACACTATCTCCGGTCTATCGGCACAGGTCAAATATAAACCTTAAATACACTACCCCTTCGCTTTCCGTGCCCGGGAAAATGTACTCTCTACAGAACTTTACCTTCGTTTTAGTTAAAGACGCCCTCTCGAGATGATGGGTCGGAACGGTTTGATAAATTGATGCGATATTAGATTTTAACTCCACCTGACCTGAAGTTATTTTCTTTCAAGACATTTTAATCGCAGTTTTATTAGATCCTGATGATAAAAAGTTTTCGGGCTCACCCGGAAAATCCGCGTTTGTTTCATCAAACAATTTATCGAGGCAAATTGCTTAACGGAATAATTATATTCCAATTTAAAAAAATACGAAGCTGGTTATGAAAATAAAAAGCAAAGTCAAGGAACTTGTAGTGACAGAAGAAGGAAGATGCAGTCAATAAACATGATTTTTGTGACGTTTAAGTTAACCTAAAAGCCATGTAAAACTCAAACTTTTTATAATTGTTCAAGATACGAAATTAGCTCGAAGTATGCGAAATATATTAAAGAAAGTGTTATTTATTTTTTCAACTTTGACATCCTGTAGCTTTTTTATTGTAAATTTTAGGACACCCTGTATATCATTGGATTCACATTTATTTGATGCGATAATACAGGGTGGCCAAATCACAACGAAACAGAGCCATTTTCAGGAACTGCGTCAAGATTGTAGAAAAACGCTCAGATTCGTCGATTTTAGATTAAAGGGGGACATTCTTTGCTGGTATTTTTGACTCCGCCACTTTCGCCCTCAAGCAATCACCCCAAAATATTTAAATGGCATTGGGGGTTGAGTAATATTTCTTTTGAATGCTCTAACAATTCTCTTTACAACAGACCTTAAATTTTATTCAATGCGTGTTTTCAATAACTTCCCGATAACATTTGTGAACTAGCTAATAATAATGATAATTGAAACTTGTAATAACTATAACAAACGAAATAGTGCATTGGTGATTTTAAACTATTAAAAATATTATCAAAAAGCTTCAACTTGTATACACAAATTCAAAAAACCTTTTACAAAGAAACCAAGCAAAATGTTTTGTCGTCAATACGTTGGTAGCGAAAATAATTCTGCGAAATTTTATAATTACTTTTGAAACAAGTTACCTACATGGAAATCACAATTTTCCCTTTTTTATTTTTAAAATTGAAATAAGCGTTGTACAACTGGACGCGATTTCAACTTTTACAAAAATTGATTTTTTAGCAGCCAACAGACTTCGATGTTAAAGTATTGCTTTTCAATATATGTATTGTTAGCTTAGGCAATTAAAGAAAAATGTTGTAACAAGTTTTCACTAAAACACATGAAATATCAAAACTGACAAATTACTACGAGTAGATATTACTAGAAATTTTACTAATGCAACTTAATTAGTTTTAATCTTATCCTTAGTCCTAAAGTTTACCGCATCAGTGCCAAAACAGTAGACGGTATAAACAAAGTAAAAACAAATTAAATCACAAATGTATACAAAAAAGCGACTGATACTGCGTGTTCTTGAAATCCCGTCATGTTTCACTTTCCATCTGAGGCGTGTCATAAGCGTACAGTTAGGAAAAACGTGTTATTTCCTTATTTTAGTTATTCCAATAATTGTTGCTAAAAATGAAATCGTATGCAAACCTGATAACCAGGATAGTCGTATTTAAAGTTCGATGGTTTTTTGGGTTGTTATAGCGTGGCCTGTGTACCTGGTCCCCGCCAACTTTAGTCTTACATTGCACATCCCTAGCATTACATAGGAATCTTTCATCTTTTTTTATAGTTCTCGATCTAGGCTCCGTGGGGGCGAATCCGCTATCAGAACCCCCAGAGGTTACGCACAGAACCTCTCCCCAAATAATAGTAGTTCTCTAAGACGTCTCTGAGAATGATTTTTTGAAAATGAAAAAGTTATCACATAAAATTTGTTTGTTAAAATACATCACGTGGAACTATGTCAGAAAAATATTGACAAAAATATGGATCTTACAGTAGGAAAATCCTGCACTAAAAAAACTTACGGAAATGACCAAATATAACTTTTCATAATAAAACGTTTGCCCCCATTATAAGCTGTGACGTAGAAAGATCATTTTTAGAATAAGCATCGAAACAAATTTAAATAAAAAAATTAATGTAACTGAGTAAACTAATTATCATACATTTCATTATATTGAGAATAATTTTAAAAGTATCTAGTTAATACGTAAATTTGTAGAAGTAAACCCCCATGTTACGCCCGTGACTGTTTAGGTTTTTACGTGGGAGCGTTGGACAGTTCGGTACTGCAGATGTAATTGGATGCAATAAGAAACAACAGCTGTAATTTCAGGAGCATTTCCTGGGTTTTTAGCTTGTTAACATATCAAAAAAGTAAGATCTTTTTAACAATGTTTTATACTGGGAGATGGGCTATAAATGCATGATTTATTTGTATAGTCTTTCCGAAGTCAGTTGAACATGCATAAAAAACGCATAGCAATAAAATTTAATTAGTTTCATAGGCGTCCCTAAAAAAGTTTTCTGCTAAAGGAAAAAATAATAATTTGTATAGTTGTTATCAGTTTGAACCGCACAAAAACATTTAACTCATAGACTATGGAATCCATAGGCGTCCAGAAAAATTTTGCCCTGTCTCGTCTAGATATACATATTCCGAGCTATATTCCTATTTAGTTGACGATATTCTCTAATTTTTTGTAAATAAATCTTCCCGAAGTGCAACCATACATCGTCAGGTTTTTATGTTTAAAACCGCATTGTAATAAAACATGTCGTTAAATATCTAGACTTATAATTATAATCAGGATAATTACTTAATTTATCTCGAATCATGTTGAAAGTAGGAACTTTATTTTCTTCATACATATTATAAATTGTGTACCCTATTAAATCTCTGGTAAAATCGTCAATATTCTTTAATTTTGTATTTTTCCGTTTCCTCTTTATACCGTAATTAATAACGTCTTCTTTAATTACGCGATAAATTGTCATTTTTTTACTATTTTCTCTTTTCAAACATTCATATATAATTAAAATAATACGTTGACTTCGTACGTGTAAATTTTTGTTTTTAAACTCTGAGTTTGTTTCGACAAAAATCGGCTCGACTATTTGGGGATTTTCCCGGGTTATTTCTTTATCCTCCGTTTCAAAGGATCTCCAGAAAGCTATGGTTACTGGTTACCATATGAACAATTAACTAATAATTATACTTATTATACCAACAATAAATATACCACGCTAAACACTGCTCTCCACTGCACTGGCAAAGCCAAGTGAACCGCGTACGACACCAAAGTAATTATAGAATACCGTGCAAAAAGTTATTTACGACCTAGTGGACCAATACAGGTTTGCTCTGACGACCAGCGCGCCGCCGTCGATTCTACATCAGGGGGACTGGTCTACCAATACCGGACTCGCCCAATGGCGTAAAAAAAAATTTCAAGAGAAGTGCAGACGGTCCTGTGCTTTAAGATTGACAGGTTCCAATTGATATCGTAACAACTATACCAAGTGTACACAAAAATGTTGTTGGCGTGCCTTAAAATCAGATGCTTGATAATCTTTACCTTTTTTTACCATTCTCCCTATATAAAGTGCAGAATATTTTATATAAAACTGTTAAAATCTTAGACTACAACTCTGTTAGGATTAAGATAGTTTAAAGACATTTATTTTATTCATTTAACTTTTTATGCGTTGCTTTTTATAACCGGAATAAACCTAAAATGAGTGAATCAAATATTGTTATATACTTCCTCGCGATTTAATAATTCTGCATATATATTAAATAATATTAAAATGAATAAAACTTTGCTTACCGACCCCAGTAAAGTTAATATTTCTCGTGGAGGGGAACTGTTGCTGTCAGCGGCAGCGCATTTTGTTTTTAATACACACACGAAAAACGGAGTACCTTCGCTGACAGTTTGACACTCACTCAACCGACATACATGTAGAAAATACGTTCAGCGCCAATTACGAAGTTTATATACTTCTGGAATAATTGTAACAATGGAGTCCTACGTATTTGTTTGTTTATTTCAATTTGGCCATCTGCCGTCGGAAACAGGTTAATTATTTATTATTCAGCTTTATCCAATCAGGATTTAGAGTCGCGTTGCGTAACGATTTAATTTGTGGTTTTTAGTTTAAATTGATATTATTTTATTGTTTTTCGCTTTAGAGGGATATTAACCGGGATAAAGAGGTAATTTTCAAATGTGTTTAGATCCCACTAAGCGGTTATAATAACCATGGGCGCCGACGGAAAATTTGCCGGAGGGTGCAAGAGTAAATGTAGGCAATAAAAACAACTATTAACAGATTTTGTTTTACTTGTTTATACAAATATTGGCAAAAATTTTATCAAATAGTTAAAATAACTTACTTTGGATGATTATTCATAAAAAAATAAACCGATTTAGATAAAGTTGCTTTCTTAAAAAGTTGTAGGCCTTCAAAAAAAATGTTTTTTTAAATAATTTTTTAAATACTTCGATAAAAGTTGGTTCAGTTATCCTAAGAATATGAACACAGACTTATTTCTCATCCAAAATATAAAAATCGCTGAGAAACCTGAAAAAGTCTTTCGTTTTTTCCATATACGTTTTTATTGATACAGATTTGAAAAACGATGTGTTTTATTAATCGAATAAAGTGTGCCTGGCACACACAAATAAATGTAAGTGCCTGGCTTATAGGGGCCGCAAAAAAAAATTCCAAACAAGATGAGTTTTTCAGGGTTGCTTAAGGACTGCCTCCTGAGTATCCAACCAAAAGATCACACTCGAACTCCTGGTCCTTTTAGAGCAAAATGACCTTAATGAAAATTGTAGAGGATCAAATTCAACTAAAACTAATATAACCAAACACTGCCAAACTAAAATGACTGAAACAAAAACGAATGAAAACTAAACATGAACTGATGCAGCCTGTCAGCTGGCAGCGTTAAGTATTAGATATACAAAAAAATTTTATAAGGAAAAGTTGTTCAGAATTTGATCCTCTACAACTTTTATAAAGGTCACACTAAAATAATGTTTAGGAAACCACCCCCAAGTCGTACCAATAGTTCGAGTGTGATCTTTTGGTTGGATACTCAGGAGGCAGGACCCAAGCAACCCTGAAAAAATCATCATGTTTGGATTTTTTTTTTATAAAGTGACATCTATTATTGTATTACATGAATTCTCACTTGTGTATTTACCGTAAAAAAGTATACTTGTTGCATGTGTTGCATGATTATTAGTAACTGTATTAATATTGTATTATTAACGGCTCCATCTCATCAGATGTTTGAATATAAGTAAATTATTCTAAATCGAAAAAAATACTACCAGTATATACAGGGTGTTTGTAAATAAGTGCTAAATATTTTAGGGGGTGGTTGACGAAGTTATTTTGTGAAAAAAAGTTCATATAAACGTAGGTGGAAATATGCTTCGTTTCTGAGATACAGTGTTTAAATTTTAATTTTTTAATTATTTTTATTAAGCTTTGGAGGGACAAATGTGCATTTTTGGAGTGATCCGAATTTCCACCAGTGGCGTTCGTGCGAGAATGCCACAACTTTTTTTAATAAAAAAATGGTACGCCACTGACTTTATCCCTTTTTGATATTTTTTTTCGAAATCCGCCATCAATTCTGAATGAAATTGGTCCCTTAAATTTTTTTCGTAGAATGCACCGTTTTTGAGGAAAAAATAAAAAATATTCTATTGCAAGTTGTGTATTTTTAATTTCTATTGATCTAGTAGGTTGCTGTCAAAATTTCTAAATAAAGTACAACCACCAAATTTTGAGTTAATATCTTTAAAACTATGAAATTAATAAAAATAAATAATTGAAATTTAAACAATCTGTGTCTCGGAAACGAAGGATATTCCGACCTACGTTTATGTGAACTTTTTTTCACAAAATAACTTCAGCAATCACCCCTTAAAATATTTCGCACTTATTTACGAATATCTCGTATATCTGAAAGATTAAGTATAATAGCCACGCGCTTGGATGTGCAAGGATGCCTTTTATTATTAATTAAAAGATAACTGAACTAGTAATTTTTCTCCACAACTAACTAACAAATCGTAATCGTCTCTTTCTGTATTATGTGTTCTGAGACCTGTGGGTAATGTCAAGAATTAGATGGACCCTCTTATCGTGTGCATGTAATGCTTTTTGTGAATTAGGACGAATTCCTGAACCGACTAAAATAGTTTTTTCGGTTGAATTCGTACGAATAGATTAACAACATTCGTGATAATCAAGCGTGAAACAAAACAATTTTGAAAACTGGGTGAATTTAACTTCACTTAAAACTTTTAAAATGAAAGCTGTCTTTTCGACGGAATGGCTCTGTTGGTACAAATGTAAGTGCAACATTACTTTATAAGAGTGAAATGAGATGCAACGAAAAAGAAAAGAAAGAATTTTGCATCATGCTGTACATTAAAAACGGTATTTATTTTCGATAGACTTAAAATTCGATGGTGCCTCAAAGAATAAATAATCAGCGAGGCAGTAGAGCACCTGTTTGTTTTGGATACTGTAGAAACGGAAATATGTATGCTGTCTCTTCAAATAAAAAAGAAAATAATTCCCTTTCCAGTTGCCCTCATTTGCGGAAATCGATCCCCATAAAAAATAAATTTGAATAAAGACCTCGCGAAACAAAAGTTCCTTTGTCTTTTATCTCTAACCGTGCCCTATCGGAAGATCCTCGCCTCGAGCGAGCTGAATCAGACAGCGGCGACTCGTGGTGAATAAAAACGGAACTCTCTCTCGAATATAACTGAATTTTTAATGGCATGACGTTTAAATCCCGAGAATGGTATATTAGGATACCTGGCTATTTTTAAGTACGGCAAGTATTAGTATTACTGTACCATTACTTACGGACACCCAGTATAACAAATTGCACAATTTTTAATCTTTACAAATTGTTAATTTGTAAAGATACGTTTTTCGTTCAAAATAAAATTTCAAAATTAGTTAAAATATATTTTGCGTTCAAGAATGGAAGTTACTATGTTGCCGAATTTAGCCAGGCAAAATATCCATTCGAGAACGCAAAAGCATAAAATAAGACAATTATGTTATATACAACAATTTAATTTATTTATATTTGAAATCGATTGAACCGTGTTTGAACAAATACGGTTTAATCGCGGTGACTCTCATGACGACAACAACCTAATAAATAATAAAAATTAATTGTTAGAAAAAGTAGTAAGAATTATACAGGGCGTTTTTGAATGGAGTAGCATAAATGATACCAGTGAATCTACATTTCAAAAGAACGCGATCTGCAAAAAATCGCCTTAGTAAAATGTTCACCCCTGAAGAGATATGGGCCATCAAAGTTTCCAAAAAGATTCTGAAAATTGGCTGTAATTTGAAAACCGAACGAGGTACAAATAACAAATTTTGTACAGGTTGTTTACTAATACAGATGCGAGTTTTCAACTATTTTTCGAAAATTTTAACCCCTCGAAAGGGGTTGAAATAACCACCCCTCAAGCCATTTTTTGCCATAACTTTTATATTTCGTAAAAACTCGATATCCAAAAATACGCATTAGATAAACTGGTTCTTTTAGAAACTTTTACCTCTCTAGCAATTTTCCTTTAAAACTTTTCGTTTATTAATAAAAAAATAAAATGTATTACCATTCACCTCACACCGTATATGATTGCAATCAATCAAAGAAAAACTAAGTGTGCTGCTGTCATGCCAGTTGTCACAATTAACTCTTCTGTAAGTTGTCACTGTTATCAGCTAAATACTTTTTGGGTGTAAATTAACAAGAATTATGCCAAATTTTACTAATGATGAATATGTGGACATGCTACAAGTGTTTTTTTCTACGATCGTGCAAAATTTACTACTTATTGCACTACCTACTGTGCCAAAAGTTTAACTTTTTTTACAGTAGTACAAAAAAAATATTGATTACAAGTTTAATCTAAGCATATCCATAAGTACCTAACGTCTGACATTGACAATTTGCGCAATTAATTTCCAGTTGTCAGTTAAAATTTTAATATTATGTAAAATACTGTTAAATAAAATTTGAAATAAAAACAATCGTAGAAAAAATGTTGCGTGCAACATGTGCAAAAAGCATATTTGTTGCACTTAACATGATTGCAGCTCTCAACTTCGTCTCGAGCTGCAAACTTCATGCATCGTACAACAAATACACACTCTTTACAGTAGTTACACAAATAACTGTTTGAATGTCGCAGAAACATTTATTAAATAGAAGTACATACAATGAAGTAAAAACCTAGTAAAAAATTTGTTATTTGTACCTCGTTCGGTTTTCAAATTACAGCTAATTTTCGTAATTTTTTTGGAAACTTTGATGGCCCATATCTCTTCAGGGGTGAACATTTTACTAAAGCGATTTTTTGCAGATCGTGTTTCTTTGAAATGTAGATTCACTGATATCATTTATGCTACTCTATTCAAAAACACCCTGTATATTGTAATTGATATTCTGAGTGTTTAATTCAAAATGAGCTCGGAAAGTGAAGACGAGCATTTACCAGAGGGAGTATTGGAAACGGCATAAAGTGCTGTTTCACAATTAATCCACAAAAAATCGTCGGACAGTACGAGTGTTTATAAAAACATAGGTTTTGTGGACTGTATTTTTAGTGAAAAATGCGATTTCTTCGTTTAACGAAAACGAATTTTATTATTTAATTAATAGTTTTACAGAAAAAAGACTTTTTATAAAAATAATGACAAGACAGACGAATCATGAAAACAAACAACTCAATCTTTTATTTTAAGTTAAAACCTTCTTTTTAATATTTTATATTTATGTGCTAGGTTCCCGTTCCAATTCTCAACAACGAGATTACCTACAACGAATTCAAAGGATGGTGTAGTTCGAAGAAAATTTAAAAAGTGTCCGAAGCGGTATTACTGGCATTTTTCGAACATAAAATTAATAAAGTTAATGTTAAAAAGTATGCTGAATGCCAAAAAATGTTCTAGTACGGTCGCGGTGACATATATACAAGATTCTATATAAAAATAAAAATTCAATCGCAAATAAATTGTTACCATCTTCAGCAGAGCCTACGGAACTTGCCAATACTACAACGTGCGCAATAAACTCAAATAATTACAGCAGCAGCCTCATTGAACACCCAGAACTAAAAGCTACAATAACTGACAGCACTGGATCTGGCATTAACTCACTGCAGAATCAATTTACATGTAGTGTCAAATAGATTGTAATCGTCCTGTTTATAATGGTTACTATTTTGTATTGAAATGTTATATTACATAAAAGTATTTTGCAGTTAGGTGACAAAAAAGACTCACTTTGCCAACTGAAAATTTAACGAAAATGTCGACTTTTGATGACAATTTTGGAAAAAATACCATTTTGCGATCTAGATGCAAAAATAACAATATTTTCCAGTGCGAGCCATATTTTTTGTTGGAAATGTAATATCTACAACGACGCTTTGAGCTGAGACTTCATTTTTCCAATTGAATGCCATGCTATTCATGTATTGTGCGCACGAAATTTCGTTTCAATATTTTTGTTTATTCAGAAGATATTTAGAGAAATAAATTTTGTTTTTTTTGAAAACTTTTAACACTGTATTTCAAAAAACGGTAAGGTTTCAGAATTATCTTTATACAGCATTTACGTTTATTTATGGGTTCCTAAATTTCCATGGTTAAAATTCTGCACACCCCGTATATCACTAACAGATGAATAATGAAAAGTAACGCCCTGGTTCGGATGTGTGATTAAACCACACAAATTTCGTTCTTCCATATTCTGGTGATCTTACGATGACGCTACGCTTCATTGGCCCCTTTCAACGCTCCGCCTCTGGAATCTATTATTAATTATTCCCGATTATTTTCCGCGTCCCAGCGCAAAAAATCACCGGAACACTCGACTGGGTAAGCTTAATATCATCTAAGAACGATTTATTGTAAATAAAATGAGCGTGGGCTCGGGAGCGATGACTGGGCAAGAGCGGCCTTTATTGCTTAATGCATTCGATCATTTAATTCTAGCGCGGGATTCTTTTACTTCGGCAAATATCTGTTGTATGGGTGGCAGCGGGTAAAATCGCCTTGTTCCGGGACTGATTTATGCCGAACTTTAGTCGCTTCCGTGTTTCGTATCGGCTACGATGTAAAAATTAAGTTTCAGCCTCTTTCTCGACTAATACAGAACTCTGCGAAGTTTTCTCGTGAATAAATGAGAATTAAGAATGCAAGGAAAATAATAAAGACTTGAATTCTTTATCAGGAGCTGCTCGAATTAATTACAAATTGTTAAGAAGATTAGGGAATTTCATAATAATTTACTTCAGTTTTTCTTAAGCAACAAAGTTAATCGGTTCACTTAATTTTTTCCTGTACATTACATTGTAATACACAACAGCATTTAAACTAATAGAAAAAAATCTTAAGTTTAAAACAGGTAGGTACAGAAAATGGAAATTGTAATGGAATATCTAAAACTTAAAACATTAAGCAGCAGAAACCAAATTCACAAAATTAAAACACAGAAAGTTTAAATTGATGCGCATTCATTGAATAATTTAGAATATTTCATGCATTAACAAAAGTTTATTTCATATAAAAATTTATATAAGAGTTATAGTCTGTTTGGAAATGAAAAAGAGTAATAAAACCCCGAGATAAAAACCGGCCATGGGCGTGCTAATATTTCGTTTCAGGTAATTATCGGGTAACACTAATGCTAACAAAAATGACAGGGATTGGAAAATCGACTATCTACAGACTTTTAAAGGAAACAAAAAATGAACAAGATACTGTAAATCCCCCAAAATCATCTACAGGGAGGTCAAAAGTCGTTATAGATGATTTCTTCAAAAATGTCATTCGCAGAAAAGTACACTCATTTTATTTTAAAAAAGAAATACCAACGCTAAACAAAATTTTAAGTGAACTTTCAGAGGACAACGATTTGCCAAAAATCAGTAGAAGCAAATTATGGGCCGTCTTACGAGAGTTGAATTTTTGCTGGGAAAAGCAGAACAGGAAGTCAGTTCTTATCGATAAAGATGAAATTATTTGTTGGCGAAGATCCTACTTAAGATCAATTAGAAAATTCCGTGACGAAGGGAGGAATATTTATTATCTAGACGAAACTTGGGTCAACGAGGGATATACTGTAACAAAAGTATGGCAAGATAAAAATGTAAAAAGTTTTCGACAAGCATTTTTGGATGGACTTTCAACAGGGTTCAAGGCACCTTCAGGTAAAGGGCGAAGATTAATAGTGACACATATAGGTAGTGCCAGTGGTTTTGTAGATGGCGGTTTACTTTTATTTGAATCTAAAAATACAGGTGACTATCACGAAGACATGAACGCAGATGTTTTCGAAGAGTATTTTACACAGATGTTGGATCTTATTCCTCCGGGGTCTGTAATTGTCATGGATAATGCCAGTTACCATTCACGGCAGACCGAGCGGACGCCTACGACTGCTTGGAGGAAAGCCGATATAATTCAATGGTTATCCGGAAAAAACATTTCTTTTGAAACAAATATGGTGAAAAAGGAACTTTTGACACTTGTCAATCTTAATAAAGATCAGAAAAAATATGTTATCGATGAAATGGCAACAAATCGCCAAATAACGGTACTACGGTTACCACCTTATCACTGTGAACTTAACCCAATCGAATTAGTCTGGGCGCAGGTAAAAGGAGATGTAGCGCGAAATAATACGACGTTTAAATTAAGTGACGTGAAAATTTTGTTAAAAAATTCCTTGGAACGAGTAACTGCAGATAACTGGCAAAGATGTATACATCATGTACAAAAAGAAGAGGAGAAAATGTGGGAACTCGATAATTTAATTGACGTTACTGTGGAACCTATCGTTATCAATCTAGGAGACGAAGATAATTCATCAGAATATTCAGAGGATGAATTTTAATATACCTACTTTTTTATTTTCTTTATTGTACATTTATACAACACTACATTTACTCACCATAATTTGAATTTTCAAAATACATATATTTTTGTGTGGAATAAAAGTCTATTCATTAAATTTAAATAAATATTTTGATAATAATATTGAATAATTTTATTTGAATTACTAAAAACCCTCTTAACCCGGTTATGATGCTTAAAGTAGCCTCATGTTTTGAAATGCTGTTTTTATATTGTTTACTTATAAGAGAAATGGACCGAGAAATTGAAGCGGCATAGACAAAGACGGATTGTCGGGGATTAAATTTTAGCTACCTGCTACAATTTAGTACAGTCCGATCGCACAAAGTTTTGTTAAAAGTACACCTCATCTATACCGATAAAACGTAATATAAAAATATTGAATATAAGCACCAGTACTACATTTATTTACGATTTGCATACGTAATGAGCTTTTATTACTATCTTTCATTTCTAAACAGACTATAGTTAAAATAAATAATGATAATAATGAATTGAGGAACACGACGCTAACGAAAAGACATTTAATTACCGAAACAAAATGCGTTTATAAAAGAACCTACCGAAGCAAGCAGCGAAAATTAAATTCCTGTACTGAAAATAATAGTATGTATTTCGAGCATTTATAAACATCTTAACATTTGTTAAAATTTAATTGTTCTTTCGTTACATAATATTAATATCTGTTTGTTATTGTTTTTGTTATTATTTTCAAGATTGTTATTGACTCACCCATTTGCGTGGGTTTAGGTAGGTTCTTTTATAAACGCATTTTGTTTTGGTAATTAAATGTCTTTTCGTTAGTTTCGTGTTCCTCAATTCATTATCACTATTTATTTTGTGCTCACTAATTTGCGAATAACTTGATAACAAAAAAAGATATCGAACCCTTTTTGGCATCAAAATGTAGCTGTTTTTATGCTCTTCAAATTAACCTATAAAAAGTTTTATCCTGCTATTTCACTTTTTTAAGAAGGCGTGAAACAACCTAAACTTGAATAACTAGCACCAATAAATAAACAACACTTTCGTTATAAATTTCAAACTTATGCTATATTTATCAATTTTTTGTGCTGAATTCATTTATGTAAAGAAAACTATAGCATTGCATTTAAAATTTTTGGGAAAAATCCATAAAACGGCATTCTTTTGAAATAACGCCATCTATAGGTTTCCATGTTGAGGTGAGCCAAAAAGCCAAAAATCTCCGTGGATATACGACTCACCCAAATATGGCTTTTTGAAACAGATACAGTCTGGACTACTATCTTTGTATATTTTTTATATAGTAAGTTAAGTTATCTCAGGGTACTAAGTTATGTTCTTTTCCTTTTCTTTTGACGTGTGTAAACACTCTGTTGTGTATTGACATGAATTGAAATAAATAAATAAATAAATAAATAAATGATATCGTACCTCGCCGACCTTAGTGGGACACCCTGTATAGTGGCTGGAGATATTGGTAGTAGTTAAGTTTTTGTATAAAATAAATTATTCATGGCAGTTTCAACAATATAATAAATTTATATGAGAGGTCAATTTTGGATTAGCCAAATTTTCCTGACAAATTATATCAATCAAAAATAGTATATTTAAGGCTTTGTGAATATTAGGAACTATGAATAAATACGTGAAATGTTCATTTTCAATTCTCTCGAGTACCTCTTTGAGTTGTTTAAAATAGTCATTTTTGATTCTAGGTTGCGAAGCATATTGTTCTATATTCAAGAATGAATAGTTTTTTACGTGACTGCCATGCTAGTGAGTAAAAAACATTCGTGAAGGTAAAAGCCATTTCACAACTGTGTAGCAAACTTAATTACGTCGAAATATTGTTAAAACTGACAAAAAAGGAACCAAATATTTTAACGTTAACGGTAAATCCAATTTTACGTTTATAATGCGACCCGATACAATTAAGTGTGCATCTGAGCTAGCTCCGCCCGCAAATGTGCACTGGACATGGCCAGGAAAAAGCCCCGTTAAAACGTTTTCACCCTGTAACATTTTCTGACTCAGGTTCACAGGAATATTTTGCTTAAAATTAATATTTCTCATCTCCTGTTTCAGTCTTGCACTTTCTTTCAGAAAGGCTTTGTATAGTATCAATTAATAAATACCTCTGGGAAAAGTAGGTTACTTTATGCAACAATGAACTGATTTCTTCTGTATGTAAGTACGAGTCCGTGTCGCGAGATTCAAATCCACGTAGAGAACAACTCCCGCGAAATTTTCTCCGCCCCATAAACCGTCACGGTTTATTCCCGAAATTGAAATATAACGCGGTAATGCGATAGGCCATAAAACTTGTTAACGTCTTGACGCCCTATAATGCAAGGCGCTCTTACCATTAATGCAATTAGGGGGTTGTTGCGAAGTTAAGCAGTCTTTAACCCCCTTCCGTTGTTCAAAATTCGGAGCGCCGGCTTATTAGTTTACCGCGGCGTGTTTTGCATACGAGCGGAGTGCATCTCGTCGGGCGGCTGGCCCCCTTGCCAAAATTCGAGCGTATTACTATGGCCGCTCCGGAACACAGCGGAGGATAAATCTGTTGAGAAGTCACTTCGGCATTATCAATTGTCTGTGCGAATCTCATTAGAATATCTGTCGGTGTTAAGCGCTACACTGCCATTGTAGACGTCTTTAACTGCTCAAGGGCTCGTCGTGGTCGGAAATTCGTTGTCGGAAGTGCTTGAGGTGACTGCGATGTTTAATCCAGATCTGCCATTAAGTTTCCTATTTATTTTTTATTATTTCACATTCGTTGTAACTGGATCAGATTGGATTATTTTTAAGTTACAGCAAAATATGAAATACAGAAAAAGTTGCCCACTTAGATTTACGGATGAAATTAAAATTAATTTAAAGCATATATTATTTGAAAAAAATAGGTTATCTATTCTATATTTAGAAGGCTATATCTCAGTAGGCGTACACTTTTGTATATAGGTAAGTTAGGCTAAATAGTCTTATTTTCATCCAAGGAACCTGTGGTTGAGCGTTGTCCATCCTTTTCAGGGACACCCTGTATAGCCTTCCGGACACAGATCTGCATCATGAAAGCTTCTAGCTTACAAGCTCTCGAGAATGCAAAAGGGTGACATGGTGGAGGGTGATCATAACCAAAGAACCAACCGATTAGAAGTGTGTTTACAACTCGGAAGAATCTACGTATAACATAAATGCGAAACATTTGTACTCAGATTACTTCAGAATCTAGAAAACGCTTTTAGAAAATTTAAACCCAAAAGAATCTACTGGTTCAGATGAATACTTTTTATATATTTGATTTGTAAAGAGATTCTTTTTCATTCATCCTTAAGTAGTTCAGTGTTACTGTGCTATCACCATTTGGTTGGGTATCATTTTGCCGAAAAACTGGATTTGCATGTATTTTAAGGCAGAATTTCAAAATTTCTTAAGTTTTAATGGAAACAGAGACCTACTACCTTCTTATCATATGTTAGAGCATACAGGGTCGGAAAGTACCGATGGTACCAAATAAGAAGTGGATCTTATTTGTGGAAGGGCGAAACGGGCGGTGACTATGAGACGCCTTCATTATAGCAATCCTTCTCTATCGCATGGATTTCTACGTCTTACATTTCGCTCTCACGTAACGGCAGATGGACCATCGGTACTTTCCGAACCTGTATATGATTGCTAGATGAAGATGAAAAGGCGACGTGGTGATCTGCAGGTTGCTTTGAAAATTATGTCCTTCACAACTTTAATGATAACGAAAACTTTCTGCACTAGATAGAAAAACATAATTTTTCCACTATTTAAACTAATTAATTAATCAATGTATTAGCTCCACCGTATTTTCTGCAGCTTTCAAGTTATCCAAGGTTGTTCCCGTTTTTAAGAAAAGGCGAGAAAGATGATGTATCTAACTACCGACCAATATCTCTTGTTCCCGTTCTGGCAAAGGTTTTCCAAACTGCCTTAAAAATGCAAATTGCAGAGTATTTTGAAAACAATAATTTTTTCCATTCTAGTCAATACGGTTTTAGGAACAAAAGGTCAACAACTTTAGCTATTAACCAATCGACTACAATTATTTTAAACAATTTCGAATCAAACAATGTTGTCAGTGGAAATTTTACGATTTGACTAAAGCATTTGACTGGGTCCCACAGAATTCTCTTAAATAAACTAAAATTTTACATTTTTGATGACAATAGCGTGTCCTTATTGAGTCTTATCTATCGAACAGAACTCGGTATGTTTTTTTATAATCCTTGTTCTTCACACCTAACAAAAATAGTTCATGGAGTCCCCCAAGGCTCAGTATTGGGCCCTATTCTATTTCTTATCTATATCAATGATTTCCCAAATTGTGATATAACTACTGATTTTATTTTATTTGCCGATGATACTACCGCTTTAAAGTCAAATAATAACTTAATTAAATTCACAGAGGATTCAGTGGATACGCTGCCGCTGATAAAGGACTAGTTTATTGCTAATAGATTGAACTTAAATGTTATATTTATCTGAATGTGTTTTTTTGCTTTAGTGTAATATTGCTTATATATTGTATCTTTCGTGTTTTTCTTTCTTTAACTTGTGTAAACATTTTAATGTATAGACACCAATAAATGATTTGATTGACCTCTTGTCATACCCTACCTGATGAAGCTTCCAAATCCCATTTTAAGCAAGATAATGTCCAGTTTTGAAGTCAGAACAACACATTAAAAACTTTACCCTGACGGGATATATATATATATATTTTTAAAAGTATAATTAAAAATTTTATTATTCTCTCTTGTCATAATAAAAGGCATGTTAAAAATTATTACAAATGTAATGTTAAAAAAAAAGATTTGAATATGAAAAAATCCCATTTAAGCAAAGTCAATTTCATTTAATTTAATTTTAATAGAAGAATATTTTCTATAGTCCATTTACATTTTTGACTTCTGATCTAATCCTTGCTGTTAAAACGAGGTGTTATTATTATTTATTTCCTTTAAAAATTTAAGTCTGCTCAAAAAAGAATATAAAAAAATTTAACATTTCAGTATTTATTTTGATAAGCCCCCAAATGTTTTGTTTTCAAAGGTTCAGCAGATTTAATTATATCGCTTTATAAAGCACTTTTAAAGAGAACTGTTTAAATATATACGCGTGTCTATTTTCTACACCGGTTCCACTTTTCCATCTTGGCTTTACGAAACGTTACCAGCTCCCGGATTATTTGAATTTAAACATACTTATTATGGAATTAGCTGTTTGCACTGTGCATGGGGATAAAGCTGTCGTCGGCAATTTGGAATATTATCCGGAACTGGAGGATCATGGCTTTACCCAATTTGTACCATAGAGGAAGCTGCTCGGAAATATATTATTTTGCACGTTGAGAATGCGAGCTTTACAAGAATTCAATAAATATACTCTTCCTGGAATCTGTATCATAATATGTAAACGTTTTAGAGACTCGTGTTGTGTACAAAACATGCATGAAATCGTTTTCCCCGTTCTAAAAATTTTAAATGCTCCATAGATAGACAAACTAAACCTTGTTGCTTGAAATGGGTTTCGAGAACCTGTTTTCGAAATTAAGACTTTATTGACCTACAAATTAACTTTAAAGGCCTGTAGTCGCTGTATGACCGTTGTTTCCAGTACACCTTTATATTTTAAAAGTCAAAATCATGAACCAAAAAAGTAGAAGGAAAAAAAGCAGCTAATTATGATAAAAATCCGTTTTCAAATCTTCCAATATTCGTCTCAGAATTTAGTGATTATGTTCTGATGATCTGCTTTTGCCTTCTAAAAGGGATTCCTTAAGGGCTCTAAACTTGTTCTGTTATTGAAAACATTCTATTAATACCTGATATAACTTTCAAACTACCTTTATAAAAAAAATACAATGCCTGGCTCGTCTGCTGGTAAACACTAATTGGTTTTTAGGGATCAACAAAGATTGAATCCCGACATCGTAGTTGTTGCAGAATATCTCTAATGAACGATTTTTTGCAAAAAGTATATCGAGAACCGATAAAAGCTATGTCAACAGAAAAGTATTGAGAGGGAAATAAATTCTACAGCGAATTTTTCATTTTGTTTTTATTTGTGTTGTCTGTAAAATGTACCGTAATCGCTCATTTACAAACCGTCGTTTTTGATCCGTATAATATAAAAGAATGTATTTTTCCAGGAAACTTCTAATAAACAGTAGTTGCTGTAGTTTTGATTACAACCTCATTAATTTTATTCATTACTGACGTTTCCTTAATAAAGGAACTTTGAAATATGTGACAAATGTAATAACTTGTTATGGAATACTGCCATAAAAATGTACACAATTGATCCTAAAATTGTGACAGAAACAACTGTGTCAAACTTTCATATTTTCTGAAAATTTGGGAAAATATACCAAAATTAGAATGCCCTCGGAATAATTAAAACATTTAAAAAAATATATCTCAAAAACGACTTTTTTGCCTTTTTTTCATAAATTATTGCTATTTTGCAACAACGGCAATAAATCTAAACTTACAGTATATTGTGCAAAATTCAATTCTAAAACTTATTTTGCTTTTCAATATGCTTCCAAAATTCATAGGTTCCAAGATATAATTAAAAAACTCAGATAAAATAGGTATTTTTTAAAACATTTTTGCAATTTTGAAAATGTTCCGCCCAGATCTAGGGATCTACACTTTTATTAAGTGAGTTGTACTGATGGTAATCCAAAAAAAATTGCTGGCCCCATTTCACATCCACCTCAAAACAGATCCGCCCTGATCTAAATTTGTTTGTAATAATTTCAAAACTGTGTAAAACGTTAAAAAATAATCACAATGTAAATGTCGAATTTTTATACAATTTGTTCCTGTCACGATTTTAGGAACAAATGCGTGAATTTCCATGATAATATTTTTCCGCGCAACAAGCGATAATAGCAGAAATATTTAATTTTGTCTTACCTACATGATACATAATTTGCTGTAGAATGTAGATGTTTTGGAGAACTTACCTGCAAAAAAAAAACAAATATAAGTAACATAAACAATTCAATTACAGAAGGCTATACAACATTATTTCATAAAATGATGTTCAAGGGCTCTATGATCATACCAAAGATTGAACAAATTTTTTGTTCAATTACTCAAGAGCTATTCTCAATATTATTTTCATAACTAGTATTAAAATAACATTTGGCAAAATAATCATTGAAAGAAAATCTTTGACCTAGAAACAGGAAGCCGTTAATCATAATATATTATGTAAATTGAGTGAAGTAATTTTGTATAAAGTTGGAATAGGACAACAAATAAGTATAATTGAATAATATGAACACTTTTCCATATTTGGAAGGACTACCCTATCCAATTACCCTATCGCACTTCTTAAGTTTTTTTTTGTTAAATCCACTGTTCACACTTACAGGTGCAACAACCATAGCAAAGTTTCTCGCATTATGTACAAGTAGCATAGTATGTTCCATCTATAAATGAAAACTAGAAAAACTTAAAATTTTGCACAGATTCGCACTTATTTAACTGAAAGATGGATAATCTTAACCTTTCCGCACATATGTATAAATTGTTGACGAATTGGAGCAAAATAACCGACTTTTATCCATGATCCACTGCTGACGAGAATCTAATTAAAATAACTAGTAAGCACTTAAGAGCTTTCGTCAGTAGAGCTACCAGACATATACCGGTTTCGTACTTATTAGTCTTCAGTATGCCAAAGATGAGAACACCAACTAATGATCTAGGTATTTGATTTTTACAAAAAAGCTGAGCAAGAGGTATGAAAATATTGATTGGAACTGTTCCATCCAAGTCTGTAAGAGAGGAAAGTCAAAGAACTTTTTTTAACAGTTGAGTTCTCCTAGTCCAACACTACTAGTTCAAATTCAACGTGACAGAACTGGACTATACCAAATCGTCAATGGTTGAAGTAACTGAAGAAAAATTTGCTTCACTTTCAGACTGAAAGGTAATATAGGTCTGAAGAATTATTTTACGAATAAATGTTGCTCCTTATTACATTCCGTGTATCAAACAGTTTTGCTTCAGAATACATGAAATAAAGACATAATGACGTTCTAAACTAAAACGAAGAATAGAATATTTTCCATGGAGAGAATTTCCAGCGCCGTCAGCGATCCTTTGTCGGAGAGACTTCGGGCTGGCTCCGGTCCTGCTTTATTTTCATCCCCCTTTAAGCGAGGCGACGCTGAATATTCAATGCTCGCCGGAGCGCCGCAACGCGAGGAGGACGGAATGCCTTTTAGTCTACTTCCTGCGAAATTCATTATCACTCTTTCTTTAATTTAGCATTATGTTTCTTAGTTAACACATCCACCGTAATTTCGCATTGTTTCTCTCCGAGGGCCTCCTTCGAAGCGAGGCTGCTAATTTTCTATGTAAACGTTATGGACGTCGGCGTCGTTTAAGAGTGATCAGCAATGATGAGCCTGCATAGAACTATGTAATTGATGTTATAATTGTTTCTTACGCTTTTGCCAAATTCTTACACGCGTTTAAAACGAATTAATTTAGCGGATATTACATAATTGAATACAGTCGGATGGCGTGACGTTTTTCGAAACTACTGGACTTGGCTTGAAGTCAACCATTTTTAAACAATCGCCACTTAGACTGTAATGATTTTTTACTAATTTTATTTGATTTGATTTTATGCAATTTGAAAAATGCCGAAGTGGCAGCTCAAATAGCTATTTCATGTTTTATAGAATAGGCCAGAAAAATAAGCTGGGAAATTACCATTTCGCGACTCTTTGTTTCGGCAAGCTGAATTTATCACTATAGATGCTAAATATTATGTACAATAACATATTAGTTTCCACAGTCATAAAAATGGGGGGAAGATTGTTTACAGGGTGGTTAATTGTATAATTTTTACGTAAATTCACAGTTTTCGCTTATAACTTTTGTACGTTCTTTTCCACGAGAAAACAGTAAAGTACTTTTTTTCATCTTCGAAAGACCTACAACTAGCCCTCGAGCGTCAAAAAATATTGATTGGATCAAAAGCTATACACAGAAGAATGTTATTTATGACTTTTAAATTAAACATTTATAAACTGCGTTATTATTAACAGAACGTTTTGGCATCACATCCTCTCATTCCTTATCACTGTCAAATAACTCACACAAAGTCTAGAATCGCTAAGTTGAATAGTTTACAAGTTATGGCCTTATAAACAAATTAACTAATTATTAGTCTGGACGATCCCGAGCATCTTCCACAATCGCACTAATTTTTTTCATGGTAGATTTCATAATAATATATTGAAATCTATAATTTTTTTTTAATTTCAAATTTGCAACCTGAAAAGTTTTTTTATTTTTTTTGCCTTAGTTGCAAAATGAAATATACAACGCAAGTGCGATATGTAGTTATACAGGGTGGTCCGAATTTTATGCAGGAAACTTCGAGGGTAGATAGAATAATATGTGTTTGCCTTATAAACATAGGTCTGGAACGGCCCCGTTTTAGAGATACAGGGTGTTGAGGTTTTAAAAAAAAAGTTGATTTTTTGTTTATATCGCACACTACCTCACAGGTGGTGTAGAAAGGAGTGTAATTAATTTTGTTGATGTGCTTACAAATTGCACTTACTTTTAAACATCAACAAATATTCTTGTAATATTATTATTAGAAGTGTCTGCCACAAGGGGATTGTATTGGTACGAATAACTTGAGAACGGGAATCTTAGGGAAAAAATTAAAGTCACCTTTTTTACGTATTTTGTGCATTAAAATATAAATCAGTTACAATGATATGTAAAAAATGCAGTAGCGTAGGTTTTTTTGTAAAAAAGGGGGTGACCCCTGTCCAGTTGTACACCACTAGTTGAATCTTTAAAGCGCATATTTTAGGAAATGCAAGGCCTACTATCATACATTATCTGTACTAAATTTTATTGAAATCGGTTAATAGATTCTGGAGATATAAGCAAAAAATCATTTTTTTAACAACTTCAACACCCTGTATCTCTAAAACGAGGTCGTTCCAGACCTATGTTTATAAGACAAACACATATTATTTTAAAGAACTGCCCTCGAAGTTTCCTGCATAAAATTCGGACCACCCTGTATATTAGCTTTATTATTAGCTTATGAATTTTTTTTAGCCTTAGTTTCAAAATGCGCACGAGCGTGATATAGTTTTATATTATTACATATTCGGAAAGCTTATGAAAAGAGCTTTAAGTTAAAAAAAAATCGTCAAGATTCGTTGAAAAACAATGGAGTTACAGACTGTCAAAATTGACGGCCTATTCTTAAACAAACTAGGTTGGTAGCGGCAAAAAAAATACTATCATAATAGTCAACCCGAGTACTTTCCCAGGTAAAAATATTTTATTTGTGGAAGTATGTTAAGTGCATAAGACATATTGTCAAATGTCAGTGGGTCGCTTGATTTTGGGTGGGGGGAGCGAACGACAGCGAGTCAGAAGAAAATGAGGATAATATTCATAGTCCTGCCGTTAAATAAACGAAATTCGCTTGAAAATAATATATTTGACAGTCTGTAACTCCGTTATTTTTTTTAACTTAAACCTCTTTTCATAAGCTTTCCGAATATGTAATAATATATAACTATATCACGCGCGTGCGTAGTATATTTCATTTTCCAACTAAGGATAAAAAATAAAAAAAATCCAGGTTGCAAATTTGAAATTAAAAAAAAAAATATAGATTTATTTATTTAATGTATTATTATGAAGCCTATCAATCAGTGCGATTGTGGAAGATCCTCGGGATCGTCCAGACTAATAATTAGTTAATTTGTTTATAAAGCCAGATTTCGTGTGAATTATTAGACAGTGATAAGGGATGAGAGGATGCGATGCCAATCGTTCTGGTAATAATAACGCAGTTTATAAATGTTCAAAAGTCATAAATAAAGTTCTTCTGTTTATAACTTTTAATCTAATCAATATTTTTTTACGCTCGAGGGCTAGTTTAATAGGACTTTCGAAAACGAAAAAAAAAGTACTCTACTGGTTTCTCGTGGAAATGAACGGAAAAAAGTTATAAGCGAAAAACGTGAATTTACGTAAAAATTATACAAATAACCACCCTGTATACAATCTTCCCCCCATTTTTGTGACTGTGGAAACTAATATGTTATTGTAAATAATATTTAGCATCTATAGTGATAAATTCAGGTTGCCGAAACAAAAAGTCGCGTCCAACTCTATATTTCCTGGCCTAAGACGCTGAAAAATGTTTAAAATTTTATAAAACAGGGTTGTTGACGTAAATACAGGACTTTTTAAAAATAAAAACAGATTTATTTGATGGCGTATCTAACGAGTTTAATACATTGACATGAAACCTAATTGATCAGGACTTTCTATTGCCAACGGCAAAATGTTTTTGGATAGTGAAGGAATTTTTTATGACAGAAATAACGAGTATATTCAAATTAGTAAAACAGTGATAATAAAATTTTCGTTTTCGATCTTTTTGTGGTGCCTTGCACATAATTATATTTTCCAGAAAACATAAATCACTATTCAGATGCTCCACAACAAACAACAATTTTATTTTTGAACTTTTTTCGATTAAAATTTCAAAATGGTTTCTATAGAATTATTCATACATACTTAACATGCTTTCCATCTTATAACATATTATGAATTATAAATCAAATGTTTTCAAATCAATTTAAGAAGCTTAAAAATCAAACCATTGAGAGACTCGACGTTGTATATTGGCATCAAAGTAAATAAATGTGAGTATATATAGGCTACTGCGGTATCAAATCTGATATATCGGGTATTATATTTGCAGAAACAGAAGCAGGCTGATTCTTCAAACCAAATACATTGAACTTGAGTGGCACGATTGTATGTTCTATAGAAATTTAATATATTTTCTTTCGGTATATCAAATATAAGGACGTGGTATTACTGAATTTCGTTTATTTCTAAGAACGCAGCTAACAAGTCCGCTTTTTTATACAGTGACTTTAGACCTCAAAAACGTTATTCTTAAAGAGGGGATATAAATAACCTAGAGGTACGGGGTAAGTCAGAAAATTGTTTACTTTTGTGTAGATGTATGGAAATATGTATTTTTAAAATTATCGTAATTTCAAACCAATAGGGAAATACTTATAACAGAAAAAAATTATTTGGAAGTACAAAATATACTTGTTAATTAAGTACGTCCATAACTTTAAGGTAAGGTAATTCTTTGAGTTCAAACAAAAAAGTCTTTAAAAAGTACAGGTCTGCAAATTTTAGTTTACGAAATAGAGCGTGTTGAAATTTAAAAAAACTTTCACCTTTTCTAAAATATCTCTCAAAATGTTTCATGAAAAATAATAAAACGTAGGATTATGATTTATTTTATTGAATGCAAAAATCCATTTAATTCGGATATAAATACGAGTACCAGTGACGGAGATACGGGGTGTTTTCAAGAAAAAAGATAATTCAATAGCACCAACCACTTCATTAAACCTAATACAAGTTTAGAACTACTCGTTTCGCAAAATAGTTCATACGATTATTTTTCTAAATTGTACAATTTAAACAGAATATAAATATTAAAAGTCCGAGAAATTCATAGAAGCAATTTGTTTTTTAGGCTTGTCATGATTAGGTTATATTTAAAATTTAATTTTAGGTCGGGTTCTACACGAAAAAAACATTATCCTGAAAATTCACACAATTGTTCCTGAAATCGTGACAGGAGCAAATCCCGTGAATATTTGACATTTAAGTACATTTAGGTGTGACTATTTATACAAATTGTAGGTTTTCTGAAATTTTCAGGAAATATTTTGGAAAAGTTTGATATAATTGTTACGGCCTCGATTTTAGGTACAATTGTGTCGAATATCATGCATGACAGTGTTTTCTGTGTGTAGAGGAATTTTATACAGGGTAATTCACAACTTATCCAAAAAAAATTGGGAATAGATGCGGCTTGAGAAATGGAGTCAATATAGTAAAAAAATATTTTGTAAAATCCTTATAGTTTCCGAGGACAACTGTAGTCTCTAGTGTCATTCGAAATACGCGTGGAGAGCCAAGTGGCCACAGCGACTCCGAATACTGAAATCCGATTTTACAGCCGTCGTTGCCATAGTGTTTACAATAGTTTTTTAGTAGTTAGTGTCAAAAATGGCTTGAGTGTATAGCAACTCGGTGTTGATGGATATCGTTTTAATTTGTGGTGAAGCAAGAAAACATTTGTATTATGATGAAACATTTGTATGGTGAACAAGACAGCATATAATCTAGAAATAAAGTGAATTGAAATGCAAATTTTCGATTCTCTTCACCCCATTTTAATTGTCGAATAAACTAGAACATTGTTTATTTAGTTAGTGTGAATAATTTTTAACATTAACAACATTTTTTTAAAACCAAATTACATCACTCGATTTCTCGAAAAAGTTTACCCAAGGTGGCCCACCCCAAATGTGACCTTTGAGGGTTAACAACCTGTATTTTATCTATACTATTGATAGTATTAAGTATATGAATTTGCGTATTATACATATAGTATAAAATGGGCTCATTAAAATTCACCCTTTAATAAACAATCGAAATTGGCTTGATTAAACACAAAGCGTTCAAAGGCTCCCCACCTCCCCTAATAGTATATCGCCCAACTTTCGAAACTCTGCAGACTATTACGAATTTGTGCCTTTATGTATCCCCCCACGTTTCCCAATGAATAAAATCCCTTCCTCTCCGGAAATAATACCCGTTTAATTACTTAAAGCAATAGGCACCTAATGAATTTAACTTTTATCACAGCTTCCTAATTATATTATCGGAGAATCCCCTGTAATTAATTACAATTAGCCTAATAAGACTTCGGGATGGTGAATACCGATTCCGCAAAAACCAACCCCTTACCGGTAATGAGATCAGGGCAGGGGGTTTGTCAGATGTCGATAGTTTGTATGAGTTGTGACACAAGCAGAAGGGTCGCCGTGATATCGGGCCGAATGGGGGAAACGGGTCGAATTACAGCGTCGCTTTTTGTCCGTCTCGAGCTTCACTCCACTTTCGGGAATAGGGTCAATTCGAACAGTATCGTTCTAATGTCAGGGCACAGTTAAATGCCAAGTAAAACACCGAACAAACTGCTTTCTGCGGGCTATATGCCCCGACTAGCATTGAATTACTCCAACAATATCATTAAATTCAATACAATAATAAGACAAGATAATCCCGTGCTGGTTGGGTCATATAGTCCGCAGAGTAGTTTCCATCAATTATAACTTACCTTTTGTTCTTACAAGGGTGACAGTCGTCATGCTTTCATAGTACATGTAATAAAGATTGCTTTCTGCAATTTTTTGGCCTCTTTGTAGGTCTTAGGCTTACAAAAAAATGGAGAGAAACAGTGACTAGCTTCAAACCATGTGTAAGTAAGAAAGATAAAGCAACAAGTTGTTTGTTTTGAAGTTTTGATAAAAATTCCACAGCTATCCTCGCAAGAAATTACATGATTTTTAGATGATTACACAAATAATAGTAGATAACTTAAAAACTAGAAGAGATAGATATAGGGAACCCTGATACCGTTCGAAAAAGAATAAAATTGTGTGTCAGAATATAGAAAAACATACTGGGTGTTCCGTTTAAAAAAACCGACTTATGAAGGTTTAAAGTTAACTAAACTCGGCATTAAATTTCTAGCACCCTGTATGCAATTAAGTCACTTTGAAAGTATGGATGGGAAGCTTCATGGTCTAGCTATCCCCCCTATAAATATTGTTGCTTTGTCTTTCTTACTATAAAATACACATGATTTGAAGCTAGTGACTGTTTCTCTCCATTTTTTTGAAA
This sequence comes from Anoplophora glabripennis, assembly GCF_000390285.2. Lineage (NCBI taxonomy): Eukaryota > Metazoa > Arthropoda > Insecta > Coleoptera > Cerambycidae > Anoplophora > Anoplophora glabripennis. Next base: position 1,736,091 of record NW_019416404.1, on the reverse strand, counting down.
AAAAGTGAAATATATCGAAAACGGCTAATTTTAGGAATAGGGAAACTTCATAAAAGTCCGCCTAAAATAACACGTAGAATCCAAAATTGTAATAATATATAGGGTGTTCCATTTAAAATAAGCAAGTTGATGGCGACTTCCGGATAACCGGAAGTGGTACGTGGACCGAAACCCCGGTATCCCAAATTTTCAAAATTCAAATCGAAGTAGTCTCTGAAATAATTCCAATGGGCTGTCACCGTGGGACACCCGGTATATTCTGTTTTAAAATTACTAAACATGCTCTATTTTACAAAAAATATTTTTTTACGAGCAACGGAAAGGAATTAATTTTTAATTGAATAAATTTATTAATAGACTCTACAGGCTGTTACAAATTCGATTCTCGCATCTCGGAAACGGTAACAGATACGAAGTAGCTTAAATGGGGGCAAAGTTCCATAATCAGAGGAACAACATTAAGCTTCTAAAAAATCAAGGCTAACAAAATTAGTTTTCGAAAAATTTGAAAAAAAACGAAATTTTGGAAATCCGTTTTTATTTCATTTCTTCCTAGTTTGAGGTGATATTGAAAAAAGCAGAACACTTTCTCATGGCAACTTTTTGCCCTCTATCGAATGCCATAATCAATTTTTAAATGTAACGTTTAGTCTCTCCAGGACCATCATCAACTTAATTTTTTTAAACACGACCCTGGAAATTTTATTGCATTATTTGCAAGCCTTCATGTCCCCCAATACTGTACTGCCTCAGCCCGAACCAGACGTTTCGTCTCGAAAAATTCATCTTCAATGTATTCGTTCCAAATTTATCTATTTTTTTTTAGATTTCTGTTTTTTTAATTATCATACATTCTAAGTGTATAAATCCTGTGAAATCCACCTAGTTATTTAAACTATTACCATCACACGTTACAATAAGACATTATTACATATCATTAGTGGCAAAAAGTTGACATGAGAAAGTGTTCTTCTTTTTTCAATATCACCTCAAACGAGGCTGAAATGAAACAAAAACCGATTTTCAAAATTTCGGTTTTTTCAAATATTTAGAAAACTAAAAAGAAAACAAAAGAAGTATTAACTATCTTACATTTTTTTCGATAGTTTTAATAAAATTGTGACACGAAAAAAAATACAAAAAAAACTAAATAAAAAGAGACAAAATGGCAAGTAGACAAAAATATATTTCGGAGCGCTGGTTAGCGGCTCACAATTCGATAGCATTTTCTTATACTGAACAGTTTTTACGAAATATTTTTCACAGGGACCTAGATCGGACTATACTATCGATCTGCCACTATTAAGTTACGAAAAAATAGTTGGTACTCGAGCTATACTACGAGAGTTGGCCAGTTGGCCACGCGGGTAAAAATACAGTCCAAATATGTGCCGGCCAAAAATCAGAAAATTAATTTTTTGACAAAATACCTTGGGACCACCCTTTTCTTCATAATGGAGGGAAAAAGTACGTACTTAAGTATAATCATGTTTGAGGCATAATAATTATAATGTAGCATTGGCTTGATAAAGGTAGAACAGCAGAACATTTTCTTTAGTCTATGCTTGATAGAAGAAAATCTAGATTTCTTTACCTGTTATGGGCAATTTGAAAAACGCAAAACGTGAAAATAATTTGACAAAAAAATAAATAAAAAATGTCAAGACATAAATAATTAAAAATTAACCTTAAATTAAAAACGTGTGAACATATTGAGAACTCTACTGGAGTCGAAAAGAAGTGACACGTCATTTTCTCACATGACACATCACATTTTTCTATTTCATTTTACAAGAAAATGCGGCAGAGCCGAGAGATCCAGTTCAGGATTCTCAACGCGACATTTACCCCCGTCGCCCCCACCGCCGTACCCCAGCTTCGAGAGAACCCGACCGGAAAAAGATACCGGCTTCCCCGGCATCCATCTATACCGCCAGCGACATCAGTTATTGTTTTAAGCAGCGAAACTGATTGAAATGCCGCCCGGGCATCCTGACCCGGCCGGCTTCGTTAAGAAATCAGAATTGGCCGGTAACAACGCCTGCTGTTCCATCGGCCGATCCCCGCTTGATTTATTGTAACGGGTCGAAATTGATTTTTGATTTATTTTATATCTGCGGACGTGCGGGGCTGTTTTCGTGTATTAGCCTATCACAAATAACGTAATGGGGAGAGGGAATCGAGAGAGTGAATATGTCGATATTGATTTTGACAACGCCATGAAACAAGGGTAGTGATCAGTGGAAATAGAAAGTGTTTTCAGGGTAAACAATATTGAAAAATTATATACGTCTACTAAGATGGTATGTCTAATCTTTGTCACGAGGACAGAATTGTTGAATACATATTTATTGAATATTTGGGTATACCAAGACGAGTACAGATTTGCAAGAATAATTTGAATTAAAATAGACATATCTGTTGTTCCATATTTAATAATTTCTCTAATATGATACGCCTATGGAATGGCAATCCCCCATGCATTACTGGTTGCACGGATCTACATATCGAGACTGAACCACTACCTACAACCTTGGGAGTCCAGTATAAGTAAATATAAAATGTAGCAATATTTTCCCATCCTTTATTCGAATAAAATTATTTTCCAATTTCCTTCTGCCTCCAATTTTCAATGAAAAACATTAAAAATATAAACAAATCCCCCATTCAATTAAAATTGATTGAATGCCAAACATCAAAGTTATAATTATATTAGTAATATAAAATATATTTCTATTGGTACAATTTGTGTAGATACATTATACAAAGCACGTTATTAATTTCGATCAATGTGAAACATAATTGTGTACTGGTTAGATCTGTATAAAGGTGAAAGCAGACATAAATGTATATTATGCTCGTTTCACACATCTAATTAACAATTAACTGAATTAATACACTAAGTTCAGGGTTATTATTTGTCTCTAAGTTCTTACATGACAATTTACGCTTGCATTTATTTCTGACTTTATACTAAAGTAATTATAGTCTTTTCGAAGTCAGTTGAACATGTATAAAAACGCCTAGCAATAATATTTAATGAGTTTCATAGACGTCCCTAAAAAAGTTTTCTGTTAAAGCTAGAAAATAGTCTTAATTTGTATATAATATGTAGAAAATGTCTATTATATGTTCATTTGGCCAACAACATATTTTAATTATTTATTTCCTCAAGCAATTTTATTATGTTGATGGTAAATTTTGGTTATGGTTATCAAAAAATATTTACATTTTCATTAAAATATATTATTGCTCGGTATTGCTGCACTGCACTGCTAGGCAATTTGTCAACAACTAAAATTTATGTCCGGTCGCCTAGTGCTGCTGTTTTTGTGCGCCGTTTGCCCGCCGCGCATTCTTCAATCGGACGTATGCGTTTCTACCACCTCCTCGTTTATTTCGACCAGATCTGTATATGGGTATGGCTAAATAAATATGGGAACAACTTTCAAATATTTCAATGCCGAGTTGCTGCATAGCGCCCATACCTGGTACATACTGCCTAGCTCTTTGGACTTCAATTGAGATCGGAAAGATTATACCTTTGGGTATGTTTTCACAATTTATTCACATTTTGCTATTTCTAATCAAATTTGTGTCTATACAAGAAGGATCAACTAAGTCTCCGTAAATTTATTTTTTATTTTTCCAAATCTAGAGTCCCATAGTGAAAAATGTAAATAAGTGAGAATGCCAGATTTCTTTTATTAAGGAAAAGTGATTTAATAAAAATTAATCTCTGACTTTGCAGCTTTTGTAGCTGAAGTTTCATTTCGATTTTTTTTAGAAGTGGTATATCCAATATGGCGGGTAAGGTGATTTTATAACACCATGACTATGGTGATTGAATTTCTAGGCGAAATAAATTCGATTGCCGTAGACCTAAGAACCCCCAGATCCCTGGCAACGAATTTCAAACACAAAAAACTCAAATACAGCACAATCCTGAACTTCATAGCCCTGTGAAATTTCCCAATATCTAATCTATTTCTACAGATGGTTTATTTTTTTTAGAATTTCTAAAACTTGGTGTGATGGAGCAATTCTGACATCGGATTCTGATTTAGGGCTCGGATAAATGTGTAATGAAATTATCATAGCTATGAAATAATCCGTCAAATTAACTTATTTTTTATTAAAAGTAAACAACTACGGTTCCTTCGACTGAGTCAGAACTTATCTATAGTAGGATCGTATTCGATGCAAAGTAGAGCAAAAAGTTGTCGGTCTTTTATCAAAGGAAAATCGTGTCATCATTTTTAGGAGGCGTAAGATAAATCATTTCAAATTTAAAATGAAATTCAGTGTAAATTCTGAAATACCGCCGCATACGCACTGTGTTCTGGTAGTAGCTGTAGTCGCCCAGGTGCATCGAGTGTACGAACTGGTCGGTTATACGTCAAATATTAACCTGGCGAGCTTTGCCGTCAATTAGAGAGCGCTTCCAAAAAACAACAGTGGCGCGTACAGAGGTAAAATGTAGTACATATGTGGAATTTAGGAAACAAATTGGATTTATAATAAATTACATTTAAAATAAATAGTTTATGAGAATAAAGGAATTTTTGTAGGAACAAGGGTGCCAGACCTGAACTGATCCCCTCGTCCCTTCATAATGTATAAAGATATTCAATTTGTAAAACCCTTAAAAGCGTACTTCATTGGTTCCCTTGACAGGCAATGATTTATTACTTTGCATCGAATATGATCGTACTATAGTAGGCATTCAATTTAATAAACAATATCTGCAAACAGAGGAACCTCGGCTATTCCGAATTCATTTTGGTGATGTCACTTACTGAAAAATATCCGGGAATTGCGCAATTTATTACCGCAATTTCGGAATGACGTAAGTTTGAGGACGGTAGAAATAAATGAACTTCCTTAAAACGGGTTATAAATGGCGCCGAGTTATTAAATCAGCAGCGGTGCAGTTGCACCAGGATTATCTCGGATTGCTAAATTGGAAATGTAAATTTCCGATTCCCTACAACTTCGGTGATTGATTTAAATTGGAAATAGTCCTGAAGCGGTATACACAGCTCCGTTAATCGGCATCGAGTGTTCCCCAAATAAAGCCTTCGCTATTATGGACTCCTCATCAGATAAAAGTCCAAAACGCATTAATCTATGTTACGGTCCTTAAAAGCTCCGTAATTTTATGTATAGTAGATGAAGTTAATGGGCCTTTCGCTTTCAGAGGAATTTTGTTACCTCATTAGACTCGAATATCACACCGACGCGGCGTGTGATTTACGTTCGTTAAAATTTCCATTTCATATGAAAATTAATTAGGGTAAGACATCACGTAATATAGGGTTAACGCAAAAGCTCGCCAAGTTAGAATTTGACAGCGTACTTTCGGTTTTTATATTATTTAATAACTATTTATAATAAAACAAATCGAATAGCTATAATGAAAATTGTTGAAACTTCAGAATCAATATAATTTTTAGAACTTATTGAGAACTTCTGGAATCGTCTCTTACGTAAACAGCCGTAGATAGCTCGCCGATTGCATTTTTCCCGTATTTTGAAGTAAAGAAATGCTAGCTCAGCTTTAGGTAAGTTACCATCAGTTCTATTCTTGTATTTATTATGAAAACATGAGTCTTTTATTGTTTATGATTAAATTAATAATTATTTATTGTATAAGTGTTTTAAGTAGCATTTTATCCACGCAAGAATGTTTAAACGCGAGAACGTAGTTTATGGTTTTATATTCTTAAAAAAAAAGGACAATTAAAACACGAATGCAATACGTCTTATCCATGATCACATCACAATCATATTTGTAGAGTCAGAATTATTATATTTCTTACTACTTACTACTCAATGAACTGATTGCTATGGTACGTTGTTTGTCATCAATTATTTAATGAACAGTTCCATCTGAATTTGGTAAAAATGCAAGAAAGTAATTTTGTTCCTGTGGCTGCTTTTGAAGAAGCTCAAGAAGCAATTTTCCATTGCCAGCGAAATCCAGGAAACATTACGAAAAAGTGTTCACTGAATTTAACGAACGGAGGGAAAAACTGAGAGTAATGACAATAAATGAAGAAGTCGCGCTATCTTAAATTTGGAGATAAAATTTGCAATTTCATCTAGTGGTCGAAGTATTCGATGTTGAAGGCTACTATAAAGGTCTACAAAAATACAGATATTGGAAAATATAACAAGCTTACTGCTTATTTGAAGAGTGAATATAGTGAACTTTGAATTATTTTAGGTGATTGTGGATAAAATTATTTATAAGCAACTGTTTAAAGTGAAGTCATTTAATTTTCTTTTTTTTAATTGTGTTTTCTTTTTGTGAAGACAGCCAGTCTGAGGGATACGTGTGTTAATAAGTAAACAGAGATTTGTAAACAGAGACCGGGCTATCGATGGAGTCAGCGCCAGCGGTCCCAAAAATGTTTCTTCGTATTATTGCGATAAGGTCTTAAAAAACTTATTTTATTTGCAAAAAATATTCTCCAATTTTATAAACATCTTGTATTGTATTGTCACATTGATCAGAGCCACTACCTTATTTATTTTTCATAAATTAATTGTCTAGTTTTTCTGCTTCGTCCACCATCACTCTCATCAAACAAAGTAAGTACATGCAATTGCATATTATAGTAAATACCGGTGTAAGTATCTACTTATTGTATTGTAACAGGAATATAAACAATCACAGAAGTATACTTCACCACAAAAAATATAATAAATATATATCTTTAGTTATTGCTTGTTTAGGTACATTTCACAAATATGAACAAGCTTGTATAACATCGCTTCAGTAGTTTGTGGGCACTGGACCTGCAAACGTTTTTTTGTCTTTGCAGGAAAACAATACACAAGGTAAATAAGTCTTCTTCAGATCAAACTAGCTAGTTATTAAAGTTAAATAAGTTCGTTTCCTTTTAACCAGTTCAATAAGTTTGCTGGTAACTGGAGGCATATTAAGAATAAAATAAACATGTCCTTATTTATAGCACTTTTTTCTGCGGAAATCAATTCACAGTAGGTAAACTTTCGGTTGATATTCAGCTGACAAAGACATCCGCCGCCTTAAAGTCAATACCGAATTGGTGAATCATAAAATCTCCAATACCAACCCGTTACAGTTTCACTCTAACGTTCCAATAAACATGTAAATTACCCTCCGCAAAGACGGAAAGACACGTGCAAGCGGCAATAACAACGCATTGGTAACCTACATTCCTAAGCTGATGCCACTGGATTCTCCATTTCGGGCCGATGCAACCCATAGATCACAGTAGGCGACGTTGTTTTCGTCCTGGCGAGAGAAGAAGAGCGGGGGATCCCCCAACTCGTCGTTTGTTTTAAAATCACCCACGCCCGGCTTTCAGGATCGTCGAAAATACGCTTAAGCAACGTACGTATACAAGGTCGTAAACTTTTCCTGCGCCCCCTTCCAAAAAATAAGCGGCGACACCTTGAGCTACTTTATGTCTGTGTATTTTCTCTCGAGTTTCCACTTTGCCGGCAATTTAGGGGAGTTCTACGTGACACCTTAAGTGAAATTATATACACTGTGTACCAGGTACAAAAGGACAAACTTTGGTATGAGAGAGCACACCCCACATGCCCCATTTCGATCCAACAACCCTTACTATTGTATTGTTCTATAATCCACACTTATTACGTCCTTATGTTAATATGGTTGCCTAATTACTAGGATCAATGCAAGGCAAAGGAAACTTCTGGAGTTGGATGAGTGGTGGTTGGTTTCCTCGCTTGGAAAAGCGTATAGGCCTATTGAAAATATTAGTGGATTATCGATATTTGAATTAGTCTAATTGTAAATCATCTATCGGAGTCTTTGAAAAAATACGCAAATCATCAACATTCGCCGACGTTTTTTTCGTTTATGTAAACAACCTATATATTCGTTGTGTCAAATCAGTCAAAGACAGCCATCGCTTAGGGGTAGGAAGTCGGCCATTCTTATTCCGGTGGATATCTGCGGCATTTTTCCCCTGCCATGTGCCTTTTGTCGGGAGTTGATATTACAGGAGAGCTATTTTATGGACTCCCAAACTACATTAAATAAGAAAAGGGTGATGGATGGCTGCCGCTTGATGTACAATGAATGGTGGAAAGATTTGTCGCCCAACTTGTTTTTGACTTCCATTCCACTTTACATTCACGTAAGTATAATAATTTTCGGAAAATCCTATAAAAATATTGGCTGATGTAATTTTACTTTATATTGAATATCTATATTGCGGTTAGACAAATACAGTTTACTTTTCAATTAAAAATGCCAATACCAAGGTAGATATTCCAATGTAGTTTTAATGTAATTTTCTGGTAAACATTTTTCTGTATTTTAAATGTAATATCCATGTAATTTTACACTTAGGATTGCTTTGCATATCTCTAGCTTCTAGATTTCCAATAATAATAATAATTAATTGAAAAATTACAATTCATGTATATTTTTCGGTAAGTTTAATGTAATTTTCCTGTAATTTTACACTTATGATTGTTGGTTATCTCTTGCTTCTAGATTCCCCATAACAAATTTCGTTAAATTGGAAGTTTACAGCGATCATATAATTTTCTGTAAGTTTAATGTAATTTTCCTGTAATTTTACATTCCCAATAAATTGAAAATTCACAGCGATTACACATGTTCCTGTAAATTTAATGTAATTTACACTTATGACTATTGGTATCTCCTTTGCTTCCAGATTTTAAATAATAATTCCTAGTAAATTATAAATTTACAGCGGTCATATATTTATCTGTTAATTTAAGGTAATTTGGCGTAATTTTACACTTACGAAGTAAGAATATCTCTAACTTCTATATGTCTAATAATAAGTTCCATTATATTAAACAATTACAGTGGATGTACTGTCTTCTGCAAGTTTAATGTAATTCCAATGTAATTTTACTTACTACCGCTAGCTTCTAGATTTCTATCGACAATTCCCACTAAACTGAAAAAATGCATATTCTAGATTTTAAAATAAATTGAAAATTCACAGCGGTCATACATGTTTCTATTAGTTTAATGTAATTTTTCTGTAATTTTACATTTATCACTGTTGATGTATCCTTTGCTCCCAGGTTTCAAATAACAATTTATGTTAAATTTGAATTTACAACGGTACAGTCTTCTGTAAGTTTAATGTAATTTCCCTGTAATTTTACATTTATTACTGTTGATACATCTCTAACTTCTAAATTTCTAATAACACTTTCAACTGAATTGAAAAATTACAGTGGATGCACATTTTTCTATAAGTTCAATGTAATTTCCCTGAAATTTTACACTTATGACTCTTGTTTCTCGATTTCTGATTAAATTGTTCTGCAATTTTAGTGTAATTTGCTTGTACTTTTACATTTAGACTAGTATTTAGATAAATATTTATTTTCTAGGGTTTTAATAATAAATTTTCAATAAATTGAAAACTCATGGATGTTATATGTGTTTCTGTAAGTTTAATGTAATTTTTCTTGCGACTGCTTTTAATATCTCTGGCTTCTAAATTTCCATTTAGCATGGGAAAATTGTTACATTGCATCGCATTCCAACAAACGGCGCTTGATATTAATTGATAATAAGTAGAAAAATGCAGCTACAGCGAGGCGAGAATTTTAATTAGAGCATGGAACAACGAAACTTTAAATTGTTAAATTAATACATCGTTTCCTTTGACGCTATTATTGTTGTTCATTAACGCAAAAGGAACACGAAATATATATCAGTAACTTTTCCTTTGTGTTCCTCTGCATCGGAACGTAGAAAAAAACTGAGAATCAGATCATTACAGGAACAAAGAGAAACAACCCCCGGCTTAATCCCCGTCTTAACCCCACTTGGTGGAACAATGGTAATTTTAGCCGCGTTTATGCAAACTTTAAACGGGAGAACATGATTTATCGCGCTGTCTTACAGAGGAATATTATATGGAAAATTTAATTCGACTAAGAGCGATTGTTTGTTGATTCAATGAAATTCGAAATGTAAGATTTTAATATGTGCCAGACGTCCTCTTCCACAAAGCGTTCACCAAAACAGAGCACATATATTTCTCCGAGGATGAAACCGCACACAAACGAATATAACTGTACATACAGAATTTACTCTGACAAACATGTTTTTATTTTCCTGTACAGGGTGATTCANTTCCATTCCGGAATTTTATTAATCTTTTATCTTTTTTGTAACTCAGAGAAGTGTGGTACCAGCTTAACTGCCTACCATTTAGTTCAAGTATATTTCGGTGTACCCTGGGTCTTGGTATTTGGTTATCGTTGTCGTTGTGTCGAACCTAGTGTTTCTGTGTGTGCAAATAAAAGCAATATCTTCCTCGAGTTTGGTGTTTTATTCCATCTGTGCTTAATTGTGCCTAAATACCACTCTGAGACGGGAACATTGCAGCTACACCGGGGCAGTCGTCGAGGCAAGCCAAGGTAAGTGACAGAATCTAGCTATTAAATTCAACATTTTCAAGAACCCCCGTACCTCATGCGATTCATCAATAACAGGCAAAATTTCTCCCTTTCGAGCCTATACCGTACGATACTGTTCGTACGGATCTAGTAACATCAAAACCCGTCAGGTTACATAGGGTTTGTTGGGTGCATCTCTAACAGTAAGCGAGATAATATTAAAAAACGAAGGAAAGGATTTTTATCAAAAAAATAAGATATCTTGCCATTGTTAGACCTCTTTCAGGCATTTCTGCCTTTTTTCCAATTACGTAAGGATTTAAATTTAGTTGCAATATATTTTGACATATTGAACATTGATATAGTCCAAAATGCGTCCAACTTGGTTAAAATTAATGACATTATGACTGAAACACCCTGTATAATTTTTCATATTCGAACTTTTTTAATTTTTGTCGTCGAATTTAAGGCTTTTATACTTTTTTAAGTGAAAAGGTTATACTTGTGTGTTACATATACAACGAAACGTTGAAAAATAAAATAATTAAGATGAAAGAGTAACAAGATAAAAGATTATAAAATATTTACCTTACGCATTGTATAACAAGTAGTTTTTGATAATTCCGAATACCTCCTCGTCAAAGCCGAAACTTTCGAAATGACTACCATAATGGAACCATAACGATCTGATCAGCAATTTAAATTTATTTTTTTGCCATTCTCGTGACTCGCTGAAGTTTCCCAAACCAGCGTAATTTATACGAAAACGTTACACCGAACGCCGGTTCCTGTGCAATATCGCAACTTCTAGACGAACTCCGCGACTTTCAACTCCCGAATTTGCATTGTAATTGGAAATTTGCGTATTAATAAACGAGTATGTAAATAAAATTGGACGTCGAGTTCGTCGAAAATAAATTCTATTCGTCGATGTCGAATAGGTTCAAAAAGTTCAATACGCGTATCTTAGTACTTCCTCAAAAACGCTACTTTTTCTAAGCGTCCTCCTTCGATTTGTTATATTTTTGGTCCTTCGAGCCGGATACAGCAATATGACAACTTTCATCAAGACATGTGACTGGTTAATCTTTTCATAAAAAAAACACTGTTTTTGTTGTTTATATCTTGCAAACGTGTTGAGAAAATCAGTTCAAATTTGGTACACGATTTCAATATAGTAATGATAAATAAGATGATTCAAGAGTAGATATTCTGAAACTGAAATTTCCTCAAAAACAGTAGCAATTTCTGAAAATGTAGGGTGAATTAAAAATGCTACTCTTATCTATTTTCCACAGGATGCACCGTTTTCTAGGAAATTGCAAAATGTGATTTTAAAACATAGATAGCGACACAAAACTTTGACATGTTTGTCTTAATAAATGATTTATTTAAATTTTACAAATATACGAGTAAATCCTTTATCGTACATTGTTCCAAAAAGTACAGGTATATTGTTTTTGTTTTTATGAGTAAAATACTAATATCTGTTCAAATAAATTCATCGTTAGTGTTAAAGGTTAGGAACACCTTGATTTTTATTATTTGTGTTGAAAAGTTATTTAATAATACAGAATGCAGAAATGACAGACATCATTTTATGTATGGACGTACTAATGGTAATTGAATTGAAGATCGTCGTCTGTATGTTGAGGTGAAAAATTTGGTAAAATCCCTATCGTCTTTGGAAGACCCAGATCTGTTTCCACACTCTAGATAGAAGAGCGAATTGGGGATCATGCACTTGTTTGTTAAATCCTTAGGGAACAGCCACTACATCCCTACCATTTGAGCACAATTGTACCTTCATGCACGTTTGAGCAGTACAATATCCACAATTGTTGAAGCCAAATATCAACGACGTGCAAATTTAATTTTCTGGATTGGGATTTTGAGAAGAGAATTCAATCTGAATGTGTTACCGCCATTACTTCTTCGTCTCTGAGTTATGTCATTTATTATCATTATATTCAAATCGTACAGTATTATTAGATAATAACCTGTACCAATTTAAACGGATTTGGTTAACCCGTTTTTTTTTCGGAAACTTTTAACAATCTATGTATATTCGGGAAACGAAGCGATCCTGGATTCATATGAATTTATTTTCTTATTTTTGGACTTTTTACTTGGTTTTAAAATCTTTTAAATTTTTTAACACATTGTTTATCAGACAAAGAATAAATATTCAAATTATTAATTAACAAAGTTAAACGTGCAAATCAGTACTTTTTAACTTTCCAAATGAGACGCTATTGTTTTATCGTTTCCCAAACATCCCTCATGAGCGTTTAAACCTAAAAGCCACTAAATTTGTAGCTGGCAATTCAGATACGTTCGGCTCATCGCCGTCGCAAGCAGGACAGGAAAATTGCGGTGCCCTAGTTCAACCAACCGTGTTATTTACAAGCAATTGGAAGTGTTTTTTTCTCAGAGAGACTTGATGTAGATTCTTTTAAAAGCTGTATTAAGGAATCTTGATTCCGAAATTGGAAAAACATACGTTTGAGCTATTTACGTGAAGAAAATGAGTTTTGAGAAAACATTGCTTCGCTACAAACTGTTCTGGGATGCTGCTTTTAATTTGTTCCGGCAAGGAGGCTATGTAAAATTAATTAGTTCTAAACTACAAATTGTTATTTTGTTCTATAAATTTTCTTAAGATTCAGTCTAGTTTTCACATCAAAAAAATTATAAAAAATATTTCACGCACAAATGACTTTTTTCCTTATTTATTAGGTATTCTTTCACCAAAGAACAAAACTAAAAAAGAGTAATTTTTTTTGGTTACTCTGTGCACTTGGATCCTTTTTTGGTTAAAATACAAAAAGATGAAGTAAGTAATAACAAATAATCATATGAAATGATGGCCTTAAAGCTATATATTTATTTATCCAAAGGATACGTCTCTGGATTTTCCGCACATACTTAGGAAACACCCTGTATAAGTTGAAATTAGCTCCTCAGACATATTATAATTAAACTCCACCTATATATTATACCTATTGGTAATGAAAACGAACACATGCAGATTAAGATACTGTCAAAATATTCCGTCACTCTATTAAAGTGCAATTTTTTAAACTTCGTGGATTAATATACAGACTCTAATTAGTTTGAGACTCCTAAATAATTCAATCAGTAGGGGGGTAATGTAATTTAAAATTTCGTTTGAAGAAAATATTTTCATTTCCTTCGGAATTCGCGTCGACGTAATTAGTTTACTTTCAAATATTCTCCTAAAATCCAATAAATAATTTCAACGCTGTTTTTATGAAACTCGTTTTATTTACTCCAAAACGAACAAATTATAATTCGAGTCCTTTAATGGTTTATGAATTATTAATATCTGCTAAATTTACACTCAACATTAGGCCATATACGTAAACACCAGTACCAAAATACCTGCAAGTATTAAAGTAAAGGACCGTTGAAAAATATTGCTGAGAGAACAGTTAGTCGATAAGTCCCATTCAAAATAAAGCGCACCGATTTAGAAAATCCCTTTTGCAGTTCTTGATAATGATTTTTTAATTATATAAGATTTATAATGAGATCAAATCACATAGGCATACTCTAATTTGGGTCTAACAGAATCTTTACTATTACACCAGATAAAACCAAACACATAGCCAAAAAGGCATGACATTGAAAACGTTTAATGTAGTCGATTATCATCATACCATAGGCTGAACCACTTTGACAGTCAGATAAAGAGCTTATACTTGCCTAGATTGTTAAATCCTCAGTATGAAGTAAAATGTGGACATTAAAATTATTCGCTATATTATTGATGAAAAGAATAATTAACAGTGGACCAAGTATCGAACCCTGAAGCACGCCTGATGTATTATAAGATATATTAGATACGGTACTGTACAAATTGAAAATATATTTCAGCAGATCTAAAAGAGATTTCCTGATGACAAGATGTTCAAGTTTGTGTAGCAGTACACCGTGATCTAATTTATCAATTACTTAGGAGAAATCTGTGTAGATTACATCCACCTAAGTGAATCTTTAGTAATAATTAGGAATAAAACCATGCCATGCCGTTCAGGGGTAATTACTTTTTTTTGTACACGTTTGAGGAATAATAATTTCACTCATTTTAGAAATACACAAAACAGCGATAGATCTATCATTTTTAACTTCTTGTTCATTTCCCTCTTTGAAAGCAGTCTCGTATTTCTTTCTATAAGTCAAGGACGGTATTTAATACGAGGATTTGATTGAAAATTGTGGATAATGGTTTGGAAAATAAAATAGCACAGTCCCTTATAATAAAGGCTGATATATTATCTGGACCCCTAGTCATATTTGCTTTTGAGTCTCTTTATAGATTATATTATATTGCCTTTAGTAATCTCAGAGATATGTGGAATATTTTAAAATGTGTATCATCAAAATTTGTAGGTTCAATGAAAGAGTTGGAAAAGTAATACGCAAGAAGGACTATGCCCTTTGAATTATCAGTTTAAACCATTGTAAGACGTAGAGGATATTCGAGTGTAACTACTTCTCGGATTAATAAAATTCCAAACATTTTTGGTGGGTCTCTCAGATTCATAAATATAATTTGTATAAGAAAAAATATGGCAGAATTAGGTTGAAAATAAATATTTTTAAAGTGAACACACATTGTTGTTTTGATTTTCAGCCCCGATTATTATTTTTCTTTGGAAGGGTTATTAATTGTGCATTATTAAACCAAGGTACTTGTAGGTGTTTCTAAGAGGATATATTATTTAGTAAACACGAGATTGATTTTATCATAAAAGTGTCGAATCTTACATATTATTTTAAATATTCCTGATATTGAACCACCAAGAAAGTACCATCAAGAATACCAAATATATGGAACAAATTTGTAAATACATATGTTCAAGAAATCATACCTCCAAAGGAGGATCTTATTTATCAAACTCGGAAACAGAAACAGAATCGAATAATGCAATAGTTACAGTACAGATACATGTAACAAATCGGCATAAAAAATATATCACGCTCTAGTTCTCACCCGACAAATTGCCGTAGAGGACTTGCTTAAGGATGTGTGGAGTGCAGCCTTATTTGAACAAAATAGTTTAGATTTATTACGCCTAGGGGAAAGGTCCGACAGCCGACGTTACGTAAATATATTAGGTGTTATAAATTACGTTACCGGAAATCCGAAATTCGCCCCCAAAATAACGATAATTAAAGCCTCCGTCGGTCCCATTAGGGGGAAGCACCGGCAAAAATTATTAGGCTTAGTTTTGTTTACAAACAATGCGCTAATTACGAAAAACATTTGTCACGGAGGGCAGAGTTCCTGAAATTATATCACCAAAGTTGGTATAAGAAAACTTATTCGTTCCACGTAACTTCTAAACGGTTAATTTAGTGTTTATGGGTCTTTTTCGTCATGAAATGAAATTATCTCAAAACAATCTAGATATTTAGCTAATATACAAGTCAGTTACTGGCTACCTCAATAATAAAATTTCTGTAGATTTTGCCTTCACATTCACCTTCAAAACAGACACAAAGCTAAAAATTGATATCCGCTAAGTGTTATTTGTCACATAAGAACAGTTTTCCTATAAACAAATAAAATTACTTTCACAAATGAAGTAAAATAATAGGTATAATAAGACGTCGTGAAAGAATAATGTGTGATACACCTCTGCGCAGGTATTAACACATGCAACGACAGCGGTGATACCGCAAACAACGTGAGAACCACACCCACCATCTTACTGAACAGGCATGGAGCCGCACGCAGCGTTAGAGGGAATATACTCAAGGCCACGCCTTCTATGCCACTCCACAGATCCAGAAGCACGCACGGCGGTGGCAGGGACGTACCCGAGGCCACGCCCTCTACCCCACTAACCGGCAATGCAAGCGGGATCTCTCGCCCCACTCTCACTACGTTATTGCGCATGCCTAGGTGCGCGCGTACCGGTACCGACACTATAAGATCGGTGACAGGGTCTCAGGTAGCCTCAGTCCCTCAGTTGCGGCGAAGCATTGCGGAAGGTTTGGAGCTATTAAATGCGACCACTTGCAGAGGCCACTAGGGAATGTAGCAATTTAATTTTAATAAGAAAATAACAATTATTTATTAGTTTGCGCTACATTCGTATTATAAAGGCAATTTAGTTAATTCAATTGATAAGAAGAAAGATGAAAGACTTTATTCGTCCGAAACAAAAGAGTAATAAAGTATCTTTTGGAACTTAAGGGACATAATTAAAATGTCAAGATTGTATGACTTTTCGAAAAATATTTTTCCGATAAATCCCTGGAATACTAGATAAAACAAAATCTATTTACGACATATAGAACAGTTTTGTTTATACGTGGAAAATTATTCTAAAATACTAAATATTTCATTCTCCACATCAAAAAATAAAGTTTCGAAAAAGTTATTAGGGCAAATATTGGAGTGCACGAACCGGAATATTACGGGACAAAATGTGCTCTACCAAATGCATTTCCAACGAGTTTTTCGGAATTAAATTAAATTTAATCTGCATCTATGCGCACTAATAATGATTAAAGTAAAATTTCATTCGAAACAATGATGGACTCGCCCGCATATGCATCAGCAAAAAAAAAGGGAAAAATGCCATTCTTCATGCATATAGTTTTAATTATTTAATTATAAAAGCGCGCACAATCTGAGCATACCACACCGTTAATCATACAGTTATACAAATATGCGTGGCACTAATAAAAAATTCTTTTTGTATGCAGAACCACCGCCCGAACAAAGCACGTAAGAAAACAGGATAAAAAAGCGGAAGAGGAAGCATTCTATCGGACTGTTATAAAGTACGTAGCAGTCGCAAACTGTTGAGCTAAAAATTCCGCGCCTTATGGTCTACTTTTATCCCCAAAACGAAAAATAATACGTTTAAGGGTTGCAAAGCGGCTTGGAGGAAGCCTACAAGGGTTTTCCCAAAGCTGCGGACGAAAAAAGGAGGGAAGGTGAAAATAATAAAGCCGGTCACATGTTTTACAAGCGATAGCATTTCCATAGAATCAAGTGAAATTTACATTTAATATATTTTTGGAAGCGTCCGCTTCTGATGGCAAACTCTGGACAAAGTATAAGTCAGATTTGTTGGATTTGACAGATTTTGAATTTCTTATTTGAATCAATGTATTTAATTGATTCGAATAAGACAAAGAAAATATAGGTAGAGTATGAAATGGTTCTAATTTTATTACAATTTTATCTTCTACGAAAATGGCATTTTACCACAGGCATGATTATTTAAAAAAATAAGTTTTTTAACCAAACTAAACACTAAAAAGTTTTCTGTCATTGACACTAGTAGTTAGGACTATTTGAAAACACCCTGTATTAGGGTGGCCCAAAAAAACGAATATTTTTTTTTCGTGTCTTGTTAAAATACAGGGTGTTAGTAAATAAGTGCGACAAATTTCAGGGGGTGATTCTACATGAGAAAATAATGACAGTTTGCTTATAAACGTATGTCCGCAAATGATTCGTTTTCCGAGATACGGGGTGTCAAAGTTTTTCTTAAAAACTGACGATTTAATTTATTGCTCTGAAACCGGTCGAGATGTGCAAATGAAATTTGGTGGGTTTTAAGAGGTAGTTATTGCGCATTTTTTGACACGCAATTAAGAATTTTATGTTCATCATTGGCGCGCGTACGGGTAATAATCTCCATTTTTTTAAAGAAAAAAATGGTACGCCACTGAGATATTATAAATTAATCATTTTTTAATTCCTCGTTCAATTTGTGACAAAAAATTTCTCTTGCGTTTTCTTCGTATGGGGCGCCGTTTTGATGCAAAAAAATAAAAACATCTTAACGCGTATTTTTTATTTCTTTAATACATTATCAAGAACTATCTAATACAATAACATTACACCAGAACAATAACAGAAAATAACACTAATAAAATTTTAATATTATTTTAATATTTAACATATTAATTTTTTGCTCGAAAACGAAGCAAGATATCAAAAAAGGTAAAGAGACCAAAAAGTTGTATTTTTAATCGCACAATTAGAAAAAAATATGACACCTAAGAAAAAGCAGTGACGTCTCATATGTTTCCTTATTAATATCAACAGGAGTGAGTCCCCGGACGCCGCTGGAATAAATAAAATAAATCAAATTACGTCAGAAGACGTCTACCGTTTTTATAAACAAACATACCAAATTTCAAAGAAATCGGAATTAAGATTCTCCAGATATTAGTAAAAATTTTGTATTTTCTCTAAATTTCAACACCCTGTATCTCCGAAACGAAGCATTTTCGGACATAGATTTATAGGAACTTTCTTTCTTATTTTTGTTCACGGAAACTCCCTCTAAATTTTTTCGCAATATTAATGGGGCATCCTGCATATTGATAAATTAATTCAGTTTTGGAAATAACAAAAGAGGGCGTCGCAAGTCTTGTAGTGGACACATTATTTGTAAACAGAAACAATTGTATATCTTCAAAGTATTCCAAATGTGGCGAAATATAATTTCAACTAGAGGGTTTTAAATACCTCAAGATTTTTCCTTGAAACGACGGCCTCAAAAAATTGATCGAAGACCTTCCGCCCGCAGACACCCGTCGTTTGATTCATCGCCAGCCCACTCCCCGGAAAATTGTGGGCAGTCGTTCAGCTGCCGGCATGGCAAAAAGTCTCGTACGGTCGTCGATTTCTAAGGTTAATTGTTCCGGAACCGCCGGCCAATTAGATTTTTATCGAGGCCACTTACCGCCCCCGCCCTTTGTTCCACATTTTGGCGCCAATTAGAAAAAGATCGATTACCCGGACTCACGGAAACCAAACACCGATCCGGCGGATTTAATAAAGATAAATGACCGCCGCGAAGCGGACCGCTGTAGCCGTGAAAAGGGACACACAACAAGCCATCATATTTGCGCCACCTGGCCGAGCCATGTTGCAATTTACACCGTGGCAGCGGGACAGGGCCGTACTGCCCCACAGGGCACGATTAGACACGAAGTGAAGGTTTCTTATTAAAATTACGTAAGGTGATCCAAATAAGGCCCAAGTTGTGTGTGATCCTTATTATGTCGTAATTTTACGTATCAAGCCACTGAGAAAACTGAAATGACCAAATGGTTTTGTAAAATCTTTCATTATAACAAATATTTCAAAATAATCAGAAGTTTGTTTTCTCAAATTCCCTGATTTTTTTTTAATTTTGTCAAAACTCATACAGTTATTAAAAAATGTAACAACTGATAGAAACTGAGGATGCTGCTCAATGACAACATACACAAGAGTTTAAGTGCAGTTTAATAAAGGAATTATACCTCAACTATTTTTTAATTAAAAACATTCCGATTAGTATTCTAGGGAACATGTAACCCTAAAAAAACGGACCCTTCGATAGGCTAGACCACAAGGTTATAGTTTATAAACTGGCAAACTTTGGTTTCTCTAATAACTTTACTGAGTTTATTAAGTCTTACTTACACAACAGAATGCAGTATGTTAGTTACAATGGTTTTGATTTTACTACTTACGTAGCAACCTCTGGAGTACCTCAGGGTTTTACACTTGGACCGTTATTGTTTGTTTTGTTCATTAATGACCTTAACGAAGTAATCAGCTGTCGTAAGTTATTGTATTCAGGTGATTTAAACTAGTTTTGATGATTGTAATAACTTACAAAAAGAATTTGACTATAGGTACACCTGGTGTGTAGATTACATCTAAACCATGGGGGACCACCTAGCCGGGTGTCTTGGCCGGCGGATTTCGATCTGCCGAGGCAAGCATCACGGACGCAGGCTGGAATTTGGATGGGTGACCTAGGGCAGGCTCGGGGACGTGGCTGTGGCAGCCTACCAGAGACCTGGGTCGCCCAACATTTGCTGCATGCGTGTTGTCCCCGATAAATGGTAATGAGAACAGAGCAAAGAAAATCTCTGTAACTCAAGACCATGCTATCATACATAAACTGTACGAGACTTTGCCACCAAGCCACCCGTGTAGTAAATAGGATGGTTTGAAGAAAAGTACTCGAGTAATGAAAGAGGGTGTACAAGGGGCCTAATAAGGCCTAAGTGCCGCGGTGGAAAAACAATTCCACGACCCTCCGACCTACACACATACATACATCTAAACCATCGAAATGCGATAGTCCATAAATTTGATTATAGTATTGATAATACCGTATTATCCCGATGTGAGTCTTGCAAGGATTTGGGCGTATTGTTTGGCGCAAAATTTTCCTTTATTGATCATTCAGTCCTTGGAACTTATGAAGCCTAAAAATTTTATGGATTTATAATAAGAAACTGTAAGCAATTTACTGACAACAATTCTATTATAACTTTGTATTTTGCGTAGGTACGCAGATTAGAGTATGCAGTGCTTGTTTGGTATCCTTTTTATAACTTACAAAAGACACTTACTGAACGTGTTCAAAGAAATTTTTTTTAAGTATCTGGTGTTTATCCCGAGAGGGATATAAGTTACAGTATTTTAATTGATCGATTTGATATTACCACTTTAGAGACTAGAAGAATTTGTATTTCAGTAACTTTTTTATATAAGATTTTACAGAATCTTATTAGTGCTGAGAATTGCTTTCTGCTATAAATTTTTATGTATAGACTTTCCGACCTCAATTGAAGATCAAAGAGCTAGGCAGTATATATTAGGTTCGGTCGCTACCTAGCAACTCGACATTGAAATGTTTGACAAACTTGTTCCCATATTATTTAGCTATACCCATATACAGGGCTGGTCGAACTAAACGCGGAGGTGGTAGAAATGTATACGCCCAGTTGAAGAATGCGGGCGCGGGGCAAACGGAGCACAAACAGAGCCGCACTGGGCGACCGGACATAAATTTCAGTTGTTGGCAAATTGCCTAGCAGTGCAGTGCAGTAATATATTTTAATGAAAATGTATATGTGTTTTGATGTCATAACCAAAATTTACCATCAATATAATAAAATTGTTTGAGGAATAATTAAAATATGTTGTTGGTCAAATGAACATAGAAATTTTCTACACATTGTATACAAATTCATTATTTTTTACTTTTAGCAGAAATTTTCGTTTGTCACCCTTTTTAAAAAGCTGTTTAATTATAGCTTGTTTTAAAATATCTGGGAATATTCCTACATCAAATGATTTGTTTATCAAATAAGTTAGTGGTCCTGAAAGTTTGTCCGCTACTTCTTTTATGGTTTCTGCTTGAATACCATCAATTCCTGCAGCTATTTGATTTTTTAAATCCCTTATAATACTTCATCATACTCTTCAACAGGAAATAAATACATTAAGTGGATATTGGGCATAAATGTTTTATTGTTAGTATGAGGTTTAACTATCTGTTCGGCAAATTTTTTACCAACACCTGTAAAATAATTCACAAATTAGTTGGCAATGTTTTTATGTTATTTATGTATATGCGCTTCTTCATCTCTTATTTCATTTATTTCATTATTTTTTGTATATACACATACAAACATAGAATTTATACAATCAACGCCACAGTTCTTCTTTTTTTGTTTTATTTTTCTCTACTTTTAATTTAAAATAATTTTGCTTCGTTATTTTTATCAAATCGTTTAGTTTATTTCGATATCTTTTGAACGCCTCTATATTTTCATGACAGGCTGTTCCATCATAATTTTGTGTTTTTTTTATTTATAGACTTAATACCATTTGTAATCTATTGCTTTCTTTTGTTGTCCTTATTAGATTTTTTAACTTTATTTGTGCTTTTTGTATATATGATGTTAGCTTGTCTATAAAAATTTGTGTAGCGTAATTTATATTAGATGTGTTATATACGTCTTGCCAAGATTCATTATTTAGAAATGATTTTAATTTATTTATTGTTAAGTAATATTTATAATAAAAATAAAACAAATATATAATGTCAACACCTAAACGCTTTTTGGTTTGATTCTAAAGAAAAGGGAAATGTTTAATTAGAAGAAAGCTAGTTTTAAAAACGCTTTTATACTTAATACTTTTTGTTCTTCATTTTCTGGTACCCTTAAGGAGGTATATCGGGGTCCGAGGGAAATAAGGAGCGCAGGGGGGTCTCTTGCTTTTCTTATGGGACTAAAACCCGCTGCCACTTTGAAAAAATTAAATTCTATTGAAATTATTTGCGATAAACATTATCTATATGCACATAGCATATATATTGACTAATTAACAACATAAAAATATCATATTTAAGTAGTTTTAAATTATATTTAATGAACGCATAAAGACTATGTAGATATGGCAACAGCGCTAATAATTGATTAGCAGTTGTACACACTGCGAACCTACAGACCTCGGACATCGGANTCTTAGTAATATAATGTAAATGGTTTTCCCATTTCAGGTGTGGATCTATATATATTCCCAGGTATTTAACAAACTCAACTAATCTAATTTGAATTGGAAGGTTATTGTTCATCACTGTTAAGAACGTGTAATCAGGTAAGTTCGATCGATATGCGGTGAATGGAATGAAATGTGTTTTATCTAGATTTACTGTTAATACTCTACTGCTAAACCAATTTAATACCAAATTAAAATCTTCCTCAACTACTTTTTTTAACACCTCCCAATTTTCTCCACTGTAAAATAATGCAGTATCGTCTGCAAAACCAACCACACTTCCTTTTGTCTGTAATTTAAACAGGTCATTTATATAAATATTAAAAAGTAATGGCCCTAAAACTGTACCTTGGGGAACACCGTAGTCTACTTCTTTGAAATCACTCAATGAATTTCCTATTTTGACACACTGTAACCTCTTTGTTAGGTAACTTTCAAACAAACTTAACGGTTTTCCTCTTATACCAATTTCTCCCAATAAACGCGATAATTCCACATGACTAACTGTGTCGAATGCCTTAGCTAAATCAACGAATATACACAGTGCAGGTTTTTTATTGTTAATTGCTTGATGAATTTGAGTAGTTAATCTTAATAACGCATCTTCTGTTGACTTAGCCTCCTTGAACCCGAACTGATATTCACTTATAATATTATATTTTTCTAAATAATTATCTAACCTTTTTTTAATTGTTTTTTCAAAAATTTTTGTAAATGTTGTAATAAGCGAAATAGGTCTGTAATTAATCATTTCACGTTTGTCACCCTTTTTGAAAAGCGGTTTTATTATAGCTTGTTTTAAAATATCCGGGAATATTCCTACATCAAATGATTTGTTTATCAAATAAGTTAGTGGTCCTGAAAGTTTGTCCGCTACTTCTTTTATGGTTTCTGCTCGAATACCATCAATTCCTGCAGCTTTCTGATTTTTTAAACCCCTTATAATCCTTAATATCTCATATTCTTCAACAGGAAATAAATACATTAAGTGGATATTGGGCACAAATGTTTTATTGTTAGTATGAGGTTTAACTATCTGTTCGGCAAATTTTTTATCAACACCTGTAAAATAATTCACAAATTAGTTGGCAATGTTTTTATGTTCTTTATGTATATGCCCTTCTTCATCTCTTATTTCATTTATTTCATTATTTTTTGTATATTTACCACAGTTACCAGTTTATTTCGATATTTTTTGAACGCCTCTATATTTTCCATGACAGGCTGTTCCATCATAATTTTGTGTTTTTTTTTATTATATAATAATAATACCATTTGTAATCCATTGCTTTCTTTTGTTGTACTTATTAGATTTTTAACTTTATTTGTGCTTTTTTTGTATATATGATGTTAGCTTGTCTATAAAAATTTGTGTAGCATAATTTCTATTAGATGTGTTATAAACGTCTTGCCAAGTTTCATTATTTAGAAATGATTTTAATTTGTCTATTGTTAAGTAATATTTATAATGGCTGCTTGTATGCATTTACATCAGATTAAGCTATGGTGAGGCCAAGGGCTACAAGCTCTAGCGAAGCTCTTTTTCTAAAAAAAAAATTAAACACATATATAATGTCAAAACCTAAACTCTTTTTGGTTTGATTCTAAAAAAAGGAAATGAAAGTTTAATTATAAGAAATGTAGCTTTAAAAACGCTTTTATACTTAATACTTTTTGTTCTTCATTTTCTGGTACCCTTAAGGAGGTATATCGGGGTCCGAGGGAAATAAGGAGCCAGGGGGGTCCCATGCTTTTCTTATGGGCGTAAAACCCGTTGCCAATTTGAAAAAATTAAATTCTATTGAAATTATTTGCGATAAACATTATCTATATAGCAAAAAAATCTACTCATATGCACATAGCATACATATCGACTAATTAACAACATAAAAATATCATATTTAAGTAGTTTTAAATTATATTTAATGAACGCATAAAGACTATGTAGATGTGGCAACAGCGCTAATAATTGACTAGCAGTTGTACACACTGCGAACCTACAGACCTCGGACATCGGAGATATTGCGCGTCAAATTCGGGTAAAGATGCGTACGCGTTCAAAAATGTATTGTGTGTAAACTATGTACAATATAATTATTATATATAGCAAATATATCGTATTATCCTCGCGAAGATTTGTATCCTTTATTTAAAATCCGTAAATCATGTGAACTGGTAAAACAACGAGAATTATGTTAATTTAGTTCTAAAGAAATGAAATGACACTCGCGCCCATCTCTCGTCCAAGTCAAAGAAAATGTTGGATGCAATTTTGAAGGTTCTGTGATAGAAATTACATTATTACTCACTGTTCGTGTTTTTAATCTCTATTTTAGTAATGTTACAAAAGTTTTGCAACTATAACTAATTTTTTAGATATAAAGTTTGCTGAGAAATATTTATGTTCCTTTGTTATTCCGTACAAATGCTTTTATCTCAAGTATTACTAATTATATTAATCAAGTAAAGAAAACTTTATGTAACCCTAAATATTGCTGGGTAATGATTACGATGTTTTTATAAACCATTAAATATATTAAAAGGATTTATCAACTGTATTTTTTATTCCAATAAATATATCACAGCTTCCTAGTCTTTTTTAATTAATCTAGTTTTTTAAAAACATTACAAAAAATCATCTGTTGTGGATAATTTATTGTTGATAACAATGTACATGGGATTTAGGAAAAATGTATATGTTTGAAATCAATTTCGTTTTTATCAAGTCTTTCAAATGTATTCCCTCCTTGCTGTCAGCTGATTGCGACGTTGCCACATTAATCCTCAAGTCGGACAGAAATGCAATTATTGGTTTCTGTTTCTAATTAATACAGCTGTACTATGTTCAAAACTTACATTAGTTTTACATAAAAAATAAGAGAATACTGTGTACTATCTACGGAAAAGTTTTGTTTCACAATTTCTACATTTTTTTCTCAGTTATGGGCAAAAAAAGAGCCGCACCGTCCATCTTCGCCATATAAACCTATGTCAAAATGAACGACTTTCAACAACAATATCTCAAAATCTAGATTAAAAAAAATGTCAAAAAATATGACGCGCAGAGGGAGCACCGGCTAATACGCTACATAAATTTCAAGTACATCTGTGCATTTGAGTAAACCCGATGTACCTCCTTAAAAATAGTTATTTTTTTAATATTTAAACGTGCGTAAAAATGTGTTCTTTTTTATTTGATTTTACTTCAAATAAAAAGAGGACCAAGGTCAACATTTATAGAAATTGCAGACTTTGATTTGTTGAATAATGGAACAATCCCACCCTTATCGTTCAAAATGGGGATTCCCAACGTTCCCCCGAGAACTCTTATTTGTTGCAGCAGGTGGTCGAGCCTGTCCAGCGGAGGCGCACATCAACGTGCTTTATGAATATTGGATGTAAATGTTGCGGAATTTATGCTGGGCAATCTCGGCAAACGTAGTTTTGCAGCCGTAAATTTTGTATCGGAAAATCCAACAATGTAGAAGTGACAGATCTTATTTCGTATAAAAAAAGTACTGTCCATTACAAGCACAAAAGACTTGAAGCTTGAAGCAGCTCACTGCCCCAATGTAAAATTCAAAAAGCGGCATGAAATATTCAAGGGACCGGCCATCGGCTGCTTTTTTTATGAATATTTGACGCAGATGTTGAGGTATTTACGTTTGACAATGAAAGGGAAATGAAGCAGGCCAGGCCGGAAATGGACAACTCACGTTCGCATAAAGATGTGACGCTGATAGCAAACACTCTTTCTTTACGGGCCATTCGACGCAATGACAATAGGGGCAATTTATATACTCGCGGTGTGAGACAGGCGCTGTTAAATTTGGGGATATTTTAGTACTTGAAACATTACTGTTATCTTTGGTAAAAATTATGTAAAGTGCGATTAATATACAGAGCATTCATAAATGTTTACAAGCCACCTGACCGCCGAGCTTGGGCAACCCAACATTGCGCGATGTATTCGTTTATAATGAACAATGACAAACCCTTACTCCTAAGCTCGAGATAATGCGATCGCTGACTCGTTGAATTGTTGAAATCTCGTGAAAAATTACACCAATCACAGCCGGTGAAACAGAATGTTGTGTTTTAAAGTAATACTGATCTTATTGCTTTAATAATTTTTTATTTTACTGAAATTTAATTGCCAACATGAAGGAAATAAAATTGCTGTTCTATTCAAAATTACTGGTCACGTGGTTTGTAATCATTTATGAAAGCTCTATAATAGATTTGTTTCTGCAGTACCTAAGTTTCTGATAGTTTGAAAACTGTTTTTATTACACACGCGCCGTTGTGGACTATTATTTACTAACAGTTATGGATTTAGCGGTGCAAGAAAGGTTGTTTAGTTTGAGTTTGACGTTTTACACAGAAACACAAAGTGTTGTAGTTTATGCTTTGTGCACAGAAATTTAAAATAAGGGTAACAAACTGATAACAGAGAGGAAATAAAGCTGTGTTAACTTCAAACCTGTCACTGACTAGTTGAAATTCTTTGGTCATTCGTAATTACGGATTATTTGAGTGGATGTTCTTGAATGTTGAAGAGTAGAGAGAAAAAAATGTATTCCTAATCAGCCAATATGTATTTTTGTTTATTTTGTCCTTGTTATCATCAATTATGTGCTTTGCAGGTGGCCTAAGAGTGGCGTATTTTCTAAAAATTTCAATCAAATTTTCAAGTTTCAATCAAATTTTCAAGTTTCTTCTTGCGCAGCAGGTTTATCTCATTTTTCAATTTCGGTCGTTTTCCACGGTTCCCTGTAACCTTTTTTTAATTAGAATCTAGCGATATTTCTTTACAGCTTCCACCTATATATTTTTCGATTTTTTAAATTTACAAAAATCCCCTTTCAAATGATGTGTCTATCAAACATGATCCACACGCAAAAAATGTTCTTTCAAGGAATAAGCACCGAAAATAATTTTTTTGTTGCTCAACTGTTTCATAACACAATTAGGTGTGCCATGGATATATTTAATGTATCAATGAATAAAATTGACGGTAGACTGAATCATATTAAGACGCAAAATATTATTTTAGTGTTTATATGAAAAAAAAAGTTAGTGTAAATATCATGTTTGGTAAGTATATCACTTGAAAGGAAATTCTACGCAAGTTTTAAATAATGAAAAATATGCAGAGTACTTTAAAGGGTGTTCCAAAAGTAACGCAGGATTTGAATTGTGCGCCATTTTCATTCCGAGTAGTTGGCAGCATTGTCGCATGTTGTGGTAACACGTTGAGGTTAGATAAAATGGAGCGCTATACGACGCATGAGCGAGTGAAGATTGTGAAAATTCATTACAAGTAGGTACAGAGAGTGTGTGGCTGAGACTGTGGGCAAATTACGTGAAACTTTCGAAAGAAGGAACGCCCCCAATGAAACAACAATTAGTTGCCAAATTTGAACAAACAGGTTCGGTTGCAGAGAATAATAAACCAGGCCGGCCTCATACTGGCCGTTCAGCCGAAAATATTGCTACCGTGAGTGATATTCTGGCGGAAATTCACGTAACCTCAGTGCGCCGTTAGTCACTGCAATTAAACATTTCAAAAAGAACACAGTGAAAAGATCTGGATCTGCATCCGTTCAAGATTCAGCTAACCCAGGAATTGAAACTAGACGACCATTTAAGGCGCCGGATATTCATTGATTGGATGTTGGAGAACCAACGACGCATTTCCATCTTAGTGGGCATCTGAACAAGCAAAACTGTCGAATTTGGGGCAAAGACAATTCTCGGGTAATTCAAGAACGACCGCTGTGTACCTAAAGAGTGACAGTGTGGTGTGGATTCTACACTGGTGGGGTAATAATTAGTCCAATCTTTTTGAAAATGACGCTGGAAACTTAGTGACTGTCAATGGAGAACGATTTTGAGAGATGCTATTGAATTTTTTGTGGCCTCTATTGGATGGCATGGATTTGGATATCAGCAGGATGGTTCCACCTGTCATAAGGCACGTGAAGCTACTTGTTACGGCGAAAATTTAATAAGACGACTCACGTAACAGTGAAGCGCTACCAAGGTTATGCGATCTTACACCATGCGACTTTTTCCTGTGGGAATTGGTAAAGTCCAAAGTTTATTTTGGTCAAATTAATACCATTCCTGAATTAAAGGCATCAAAAATTCGAAGAGTTATAAAATAACAGCTGAACTAAGTAAACAAAAATTGAAACATTACTCATTGTTAGTATGATTTCGCTGAATTCACTAAATTTCTTCAAAGTGTATACTTTATAATATTATAATACAGAGTGTTTACGGTCTTGTGATTTTATTTTCAAGGGGTGAAATCTTAAAAGAAGGTGATTAACCTTAAAATGTCGTGACAAAAGTTGCGCAATGATAGAGAGATACTACTGCTAAAGTTTTTTTTAGTTTTTATTTTTTTATTTTTCTTCCATTGTAGTGACGACTGATGAAACAACGTTTACACGTAACGGCATAAACAACTATCATAATGGTTATGTCCAGACTGATCAACGGACAACTTATTGGCCCCTTTGTGTTGCCAAATCAATTGACCGGAAATGATTCTCTTTTTTTTGCAAAATCAGTTGATACAACTATCGGAAGAAGTTCCTTTGAATGTACGTGGACAAATGTTGTTTCTTCAAGAGGGCGTCTCGCCGCATTTTAATCGTTTTGTTTGGCAACATTTAGATAGTGTGTTTGAAAATAATAGATTGGTCGAGGTAGTCCTGTTTCATGGCTTACTCGGTCACTCGACCTTAACCCCCTTGATTTCTATTTATGGGGCGTTATGAAGACCATGGTATACTCCAACAAAATACATAATGGATTTAGATTATCTTCGTAACCGCGTGTTTAATTTAATATGCTTAATCACCCCCTTAAAAATAAAAAGTTTCATACTATACTAAATCACCCCATAAAAATAAAAAAAAATAAAAACAAAACAAAAAATTAACAGCAATATCTCTCTTCTTATGCAACTTTTGTTAAGACATTTTAAGGTTAATGATCTTCTTTTATGATGTTTAATCATCCCTTGAAAATAAACTCACAAGACCGTACACACCCTGTATAAATTGCTTTTGGCGGCACGAGAATAGGTACTGGCATGAATTTTATTAAGGATAGCACGCAGCAAATTTCACCAAAAGGTTACAAACGCCGAGTGACCTTCTTCTGTACCAGCGCGCAAACGGAATCCGGCGTTTATCCAGCAAATGGGGCCTAATTGTAAATACAATATCGCGCTGATGGAATGCCGCTTGCGGCCTGGGTTGCGGCGGTGCGGCCTGATATGGGCAGAGAATTCAGAGAACGTCTGCGGGTTCCTGCAACTCCAGCAGCTTCCCCGGGGACGCGGACGCCACCAACCGGGCGAGACTGCACAGGCCGGCGGTTTCCTTTCGCGAAACAAAGCCCGCTCCGACAATTACTGCGTGAATCTTTAAACCGGGATGTTACGGCGTGATTCACTACGTCTACTCACCTATTAGGCTAATGGATATTGCATGTAGATGGGTACTCACCTGAAAGGGAAAAAAGAACAATCGTTAGTTGGAAATGTACGACTGAAAGAGAATTTTATTTAATTTGTAAGATAAAGGATAAGGAAATAACTGAAGTTTATTTACATAATGCAATACGATTGCTGGGTGTTTAAATTGAAAAAGATTACGTTGTATTGGAACGTACAAGGAAAGTTAAGTTAATAGAATGAAAATTTAGTTTAAGTTAGAATAGAAGCCGGTACAGTAAAAGGAAATTGTAATAAAAATTCACACAAATAAAAACACAGAAATTTGAAACTAATGAAAAATTGCACATGCATTTAATAAATTACAAACATAGAAGCAATTATAAAATAAATCGATAGAAAGCTTACTTTCTGTACAAACTCAAAAAATTTGACAGATATCGTCAAAAACACAAAAAGTTAGCTATGCTATATAAAGAAGGGTACTGATTGGAAATACTTATATGGATAAGCTTCTGGAAGCGAGTAACAGCATATAGACACTATTCCAAAACGAAGAGAACAATTTTGTGTTTTTGGCCATACTTTTTATTTGAATTTCTATTTTTATCAATTTTTCATTAGTTTAAACTTCATGTGCTCATATTTTTGTGAATCTGGTTTTTAGTTTGTCATTTCTGGCTTTCTCAATATTTGTTTTACAATTTACAATATTTTTCTGTATTTTTTCTTTGTCCGATTGGTACTTGTTTTCACTTTCATGGCAATCGTTACCTGCTTATTATAATTTTTAGCTGTATGATTTTTCAAAGTTTGGCACCACATAAAAAAACACTCAATAGACATTTGTCGTTCAAAATCGGTATATATCGGTATTTTGATGGATGTTGAATAGACTGGTAATATTATCTTTTAAATAAAAAAATGTCTAATACCACAAAAAAATCGTAGTAAGCCAGGCTTTTGTTACATCAATAAAATAATTAGTAGAAATAACCTCTTGTGGAGAATATTTGTAAAAAAATTTCCTTCTCACAATCCAGTGGTGTTAACCTGAAAAACGGGACATATTGCATATTTCAACATATAAATAGAATAAATTTGAGAAAATTTTGAAACCTTGAACTTTTGGAAAAGCTGTAAAAAGTTTGTTGTTTTTTCTAATAATTTTTTTTAAAATGCTTTATGGAAATGATTCACTATGTTAATTTTTTTTGCAAGCCTAAATAATAAATATATCATTAATTTCTATTGTACTTTTTATTTATTATTAATTCAACTAAGGTTTTTTTCAATTAACTAAGGTGCTCGAGTAGTAGTGGGTACTTCAAATTTAAAATAAAAAAAAATTGTTATCCTAAAAACTATGATGTTCCTAAAAAAAATATTAGACAAAATTTGTAGCATTTGATGAGTTAAATAAATCGTGGTTAAAATTTTGACGCCTGTTTTTTGGAACATCCACTATATAATACACAGAGAAAGATAGGACAGAACAGCTGTCTTAACCAACTACCCAATTTTGGTATAAACTACATAATATATCTAGTTCTTTGTTAATGAGAAATCAAAAAACAAATATGACAAAAAAACTTCATTAGAAGTACCTAGTTGTCCCAAATTTCTGGAAAATTGGGCTTAGGGAAAAAATTGGTCCCAGAAAAATAGGAAAAACGGAAAAATTCAGAAAAATTTTACTTTTCCGTTTTTGTTGAAGAGCTCTAGCATTATATTTGCCTATATAAGTAATATATTTATTATACAAAAACACCATTTAGAAATTATTTAAAAAAAATAATTAGACCATTTTCTCATATTTCTGGAATATAAAATAGAAGATCTTCCTTTAAGTAAACTTGTAAAATAACGTAATTTTTCCGTGCTCGCTTTTTTGCTTTTATTTTAAATTCGGTTAAAAAACACATTAAATGTTGTTTCTTTAGTTATAGAAAACTAATATTTTGGTTTTTTTTTTTGGCTGTTCAATCTATATTAAGATTTTGTCTTATTTAGTCTTTTTAAATAAAATATTATATTTACCTTTGATATGAATTTTGTTATATGTTATTTTCATGTTCACTAAAGATTATTCAAGCTTCTGTAAGTTTCAAGGCAACAGTTATAAAAAGTCTTAAATAGACCTGAAATCGATACGCGCATTTAATTTTCATAATAAACAATTTTAAACCATATCTTATGCTGTTGAACATATCCGTGGTCATATTACGTACAAGATAAAGTAACACTCAAAATATTTTGCTTACTATGAGCAGAAAAAAAAGTGAAACAAAAATTATATGACTTAGTATTACGCCAAAAGAGAATTCTTTGGTTCACTAAAAAATAAATCACGTTTTCTCTACGACAAAAAAAATTATTAACAAATTTTTACAATATCCTGACGATGTTTGGTTTTTGAGAAATGTAAGATATTTTTGGTAAAAATTTTATGTTTATTAAAGGTTTGAAAATGAATCTATGGCAAGCTTCGTTTCAAAATGGTTATGGTCTTTCTATGTTCAATCTCATATTTCAAAAGAGCTTTTTATTACAACAATTTAACAAATAGAACATAATGCGAATGACATATTTTATAGAAAAACATTTTTTTAATGCAACATAAATGAATAAACATTTATTAAATATTTTAATAACAATTATTTAATGCGAAGCACATTTTGTATAAAAAATATCTTGACATAATATCCTTTAACATACAATAAATTTTTCAACGAGTAAAAAATCAATTTCATTTTCCTTTCCCAGACATGTGCCTGAATGTATGTAGATACACTTTATTATGTATTCTGCTTATACGTTATATGTATATTAAAAGCTTGTTTCCATAACGAAAAATGTCCTTTTTTAAAATTTGTTCCAGTAAATTGAATGTTTTTATATTAAATTTGCCTGGAAAATTAATTTTTAAGATTATAGAAACAGTTCTTTTTAAGCTGTACAAGGACTTTGAACATGAAAACTATTTTATTACACAGCTTTTGTAAAAACTCTTTCGAACACATAAGAATATAAATTTTCCCTCGTAATTTGAACTGTTTCCTTCCCGGCGCGCACTCCAATAGGTATATAGGTCGCGATTCTTCCTACAATCATTATAACTTAGTTTTAGAGTTACTAGGTTAAAAGTTGTTCCATAATTTAGGTACGCTACTACTCTAATTGTATTATAGCCTCTTGTTATTTCACCCTCGAGTTCCCAGCTAGAAGAGATATTACACGCCTTCTTACGCTCTAGGAAAATTTCAGCTTCACAATGGCCCCTTAATTGTAAAGAAACTTGGCGCTGCTACACAGAACCTAATGAATACTTTTTAATCGATGTACACGATTACTGTCTGCATATTCGGTGGATTCGCCTTTGTCCCCACCGAAAATGTATGGCTATAATTAATCTGAAAAACTTGAACGGAACTTTCAGCCGCTGAATAAAACAAGGGGCTCGGAAACTTTGCAAAACACACTGTAATTAATTTTTGGAGTCCCGGTTTAATGGATAAAAACTTTGGAGGTCAGAACTTCTCAGGCATTTTCTATATTACATAATGGATATTATTTAACACCCACGAAAAAATCGGGAAAAATTAGAAAAAAATATTGAGTTACCTTTTGGTGAATAACGACCCAGGAGGCTTCAAATAAACAGTAAATTAATGTAATTGAAAGAACCACACATTAAAATAATTGTAATTTTTTGTACATTGTAGACATAATACTAAACAACATACTGGGTGGCCAAATGAAAACGAAATAGAGCCATTTTCAGGAACTGCAAGGGTAAGCATCATCCCAAAATATTTAAATGGCATTGGGGGTTGAGTAATATTTCTTTTGAAAGCTCTTACAATTCTCTTTACAACAGACTAAAATTTACATTTTAAAACTTAAATTATGTTTAGTTGCTTAACTACTATTTAGTTCATTAAATGTTCAAACTGATGACGGCCCGCTTCCATACAAGAATAAAGATTTTGTTCGAAACGGTCGCGCACATTCTGAAACATTTCCGGAGTGATTCGACGGCATTCGTCGACGATTCTTTGACGCAAATCTTCCAGCGAAGCTGGCTGTGTTTTATAGATTTTACTCTTTAGGTATACCTACAAAAATAAATCAAGGGGCGATAAATCCGGTGATCCTGGAGGCCACTCAATGCTGCCTCTTCTTCCAATCCAATTCCGTAGAAAACGTTGGTCCAAATACTGACGGACAATTAACGCATAATGCGGAGGAGCACCGTCCTGTTGAAAAATCAAATGATCTTCATCATACTCTGGAACATTTTCAATAATATCAGTCAAGGCAGGGTCAATAGCGTCTTCCAGTAATTGCAAATACATTTGGCCAGTCAAATTACCAGGTAGAAAAAAAGGACCCACCAGCCGGTCACCGAAAATTCCAGCCCATACATTTAATTTTTCCGGTTGCTGTGTATGCACCTCGTGAAAAACTCTTGGGTTTGAATCGGACCAATAGCGGCAATTGTGACGATTTACCGTCCCGTTCAAGAAAAAACTGCATTCATCAGAAAAACAGATGTTAAAAAGGAACTGTGGATCGTTCCCTGCTCGCTCACTCATTATTTCGCAAAATTGCAAACGGCGGTCATAATCATCCTCATGAAGTTCCTGGACTAAATGTATTTTGTATGGATGGAATTTATTCTTCTTCAAAATGGTTTGTATGCTAGTTCGATTGATCCCAGACACAGATGCCAGCTGCCTCGTACTTAATGTAGGATCAAGATGAACTTGTCCCAAAACTGCAACTTCACTAGCTTCATTAACTATAGGTTTTTCAATTTCTCGTTTTTTATTGGCTACGTTCCCTGTCTCTTGAAATTTTTTTACTAACTCTAGAACATACTTCCTCCTGACATGTCGATCTTGATGTTGTTCATTAAATAGCTGAGCACATTTATTGTTCAAGTAAAGTGAAATGATATCTACCCTTTACGCAATGGAATAAACCAGTGTTTAATTTTCAAAAACACAATTAAATAAACTACCAACCAACTCTTCCAAATAATACTAGAAAATAATTTGGAATCCACTAATTTTACGTTCATTGTGTGTGTATAGCATTCATTTCTATTTTTTTACAATTGTGTTTTTTACGAGTGATAACAAATCGCCAAAAACCAATGTAACGCAAGAAATACTAAATTTATACCATTGGCGTACTTAACTCGAATGATCGACATTACCGTTACCGTTACTAATTGTTTGTACATAAGTTTCAACTTTAAAATCAAAATTCTTAATAAGTATTGGGCGAAACCCGATCCTCCTTAACTTTATAATGTGGTTTAGATTTTAGAGTCTCGAAAAAAGTCAACTACTAAATATTAGCAAAGAATTTGTAATATAGTTATCGTGCAAAGAATCACAAACATTTCAAATAGATTTTTCTCGCCACTCAAGAGAATAATACCTCTTTAGTCTAGAATACTCTGAAGTTTTCGATTTTGATATTAAAAATACCAGAAAATAGAAGATAAAAAATATATTTAAAAATATCAGTTGGCTTTCCCAAATGTGGCACCTATGGTTACAATTAAAAGATCATTTTTGCACCAAGGGCTGTCCGTATAAGATTTAACACATAATCTAACAGCGATCTGAACAATTAGAAGAAAACAATGTCAAAGCGCTATCTTCAAAGTGCCTCATCTCCTTTAGGAAGCATTTTTTGATAAAATGATTTATGTCAAATCGATATTTCCAGAATTTTCTGTCTTTGTATATCGGTTTAGATTATTGACAAGCTGTACTGAAAGCAATAAATTATTTTCCTGTAACAGTGTTGTTACGTAACGTAAAAATGTACATTACAAATAGATCTTCCTCGTGGAAAAGTGATTAAATTTAGATTTTTCTACTGAAACTTTAAACTAATGTCCTTACAATATTTCTTAAAATAGAATTCCAAGAACAGAATAAGTCAATAAAGTTCTATTATCAGAACTACTGTAACAATTTTTTTGGTAAAATATGTTTTTATTTCTATACATTGCTATGTAAAGTTAGTGGTCCGTATACTTCATCTTAAAAAAAACATCTATAAATAGATTCCATAGAACGATGAAATAATAATTATTAGAGAACTTTGCAAAGTTTATCGGTGTTCGATTGAGGGAGTAGTTTTACCCTTCGAAGATCCCTTATTCACCCTTTTCGGAGTTGATTTTGGCAATTAAACGATGTTACACCGCCCTTAATTTACAATAAAGTTACCCTTCGGTTCCGCTGACTAATTTCTATACCCTATCTACTGATTGCGTGGGATCAGCACAAAAATTTATGACTATAAACCAGAAATTTTCAATTTTAATTCCCGCTTCCTATGTTTACCGATTTTCACTGCATGTAACACCGTCTTCTCCTGGATATGAATCACATACATAATCATAATAATTAAATACATCCATTAATCACCGTTATTTACTAATTGCAACACTTGATAATTAAGATGTATTGGTACAGTCTTATCCCATTTACACAGAAATTGTATACATACATGCAAATAATCTCTTTTGTTGTTTTTGTCTCTCAAGGGTTTAGCTACACAAGTCAAACACATTTAATGATTTACCTTTTACTTTTTTTAGTTTAGTTTTTATCTTTCTGCAAATTGGCAGCTCCACACTTAGGTACTTATCTTAATATTTACTTTGAAGAACCAACCATATTCAAGTTTTCTCATAGAAAAAATTTATTAAATGAAAAGGAATCTAATTAATTTTTTTTAAATTTGACTACTCATTACAAGATAAATTGTTTTAATTATGAGAGTGGTTTCATTCACTAGGTAAGGTTTCCCTTTTTTAAATATATT
Source organism: Anoplophora glabripennis (assembly GCF_000390285.2). Taxonomy (NCBI): domain Eukaryota; kingdom Metazoa; phylum Arthropoda; class Insecta; order Coleoptera; family Cerambycidae; genus Anoplophora; species Anoplophora glabripennis. Next base: position 1,698,988 of record NW_019416404.1, on the reverse strand, counting down.
TTTGATCCTTCTTTTTTTTTCGGTGACCAATTCATTAATAATTTTAATATGTCTGTTTTTTAAAAATATTTAAATATGTTACTAATATTGTTTCAATGGTTTTTTAAGTTATACATAATATATTCATATCTTTTTATTAATATTTATAGCCCCGAAGAAAATTTTCAATAAAATCTAAATGTTGGCTTAGTCTGAAAATGAAGATCCTTATTTCTTTGATCTACTGATGTCATGTCATTCTATACATTTTTATTATAAAATTAATGAAATAAAATCTTGCGCCAAAATGAGCAGTCAAAGGTTACTTTTTAAGAAAATAGTTTTGCCTAACCAAAAATATCATACTGAAAAAAAGTAAACAAATACATATAAAACAAAAAATACACTCACTTTATCTACTTCAATAAGTGTGAATATTTTGAAAATAAATATGTTTTCATTTCAAAACTCAGCAAGAAAACCTTTTACATAATTTATTTTTGATGGTTTTAATTTGTTTATAATGACAGTTTGTTTTTGTCTGCTTTATAGCTCCAGACTTTTTTTTCATAAAATCTTTTTTCATACGTGGCGAAACAGAAAAAAAAACAGAAATAAAACGAAAACTATGCCGTAAATATGTAACTTCTGGCAGAACTAGATACTGCAATTTAAAAAAAACTAGGGGTAGAAGTGGTGGAACTCTTCTGAACATGCAGAATATCATGTTGATAATTAAACGGCGTATAACACAGCCGCACTGGGCGACTGGGCAATAAATCTCAGTTGTTAAGTGGTTGACAAATTTCCTTACAGTGCAATGCAGCAATGCGGAATTTGGTGTTATTCAGGGAATTTTAATTTATTATAGGCACCTTCTATTAATCATTTATACTACAATTGCGAAAGGAATAAACAAGAGGGATATTTTGTTTACTAATATTATTACAACATGGCATTTTGGAAACCTTTTGAAACGGAACAAAACCATCAATATAAGTAATAAAATTGTTTGAGGGCATAAATAATTAAAATATGTTGTTCGCCAAACGAACATATAATAGCAATTTTCTACACATTATATATAAATTATTATAATTTTTTACCTTTAGCAGAAAACTTTTTTAGGGACGCCTACATGTTCAACTAACTTCAGAAACACTATACCTGTTATTTCAATTTATATTTGAATCATTTCTGATGATAGTGCAGAAAGTATAATTTTGTCGCGCGGATTTCGAATTTTTACCCATGTTCTCAAAAGAATTCGATAAATTCTTTAAAAAGTCATGCACGATGCACAAATCATATCAAGACTACGAGATAGACAAAAAACCGCAGACGATCTGCGAATGTTTCGAAATTTTCCCGAAATTCTCCTACGATATCCTGATTGCTGCCAATCATCATCAGTCGTAGCAGACAATACTGACAGAGCATTTTACCGATCGTTGATCCACCGCCGACGGCTCATAAAAACGCGATTTCGCTACAGATGCGGTTTTTTAGCACAATTCCAAATTTCACGAAATTCGGATTGTAGCAAGACCTCAGTGCCATCATTAACCAACATCAATTTCAGTTCAATAACTCCTCGGAAACCGGCCACCATATCAAGATGGGAATTTTTCAAGGAAGCCAAATTCTCAAGTTGAATGCGGACACCACTGCAGAACTCTTGCGGATCCGTCCGGAGTGTGTTCGAACATCAACCCGAGTATCCTGCAACTTATTAATCAGGCAGTACACACTAGTACGCTTCAAATATTATTACTGCTTTCATTTACGGTAAACTAAATAAAATGCATTTTTATGAATCACACAGACTTTAAAAATTCAAAACTGTGTTAAAAATTTGCAACAAAATATTTATCGAGCTCCACGCTTCCACAGCTCTCATAGCTCTTACCGTTCAGGAGTTTCTAAGTCTGTGACGAAGACCCTGGGGGATATAAGGAGGTCTCACACTACAAATTTTAAAGCTTCCAAATCAGATACTCTCGGAAAGTCTTACAGTAATTAATGGTCCAGCAGTGTTAAGAGACAACCAACGTATTAACTCGTCAATGCTAGTAAACAAATGGTGTGAAGTGCAATAAAAGAAGGCTCAGTCGAAAGCCTCATACAAAACCAATAGCATTTCGAAGTGTGTAAGTGCGTTTCAGATACAAACATAAGAGAATCGACCATTATCCCAAAACCAAGCAACTTGTCGTCAGTGAAAGACGATTAAGCGACTAACCTCCCGGTCCCGTAGGCGAAAACCGATGATCCAGAAACCGCTCAGCCCAGTGATGGTATTAACACATCGCCGACGACGACAGTCTGCTATTCGTTTGTACACCAGGAAAATTAGCGAAAATAAAAGAGAAACTCGAAAAAAGTCCCATCCGCGAGATTATTGTAAAATTGTCTAAAGGAACATAATACAAGACATCTCTCATCTCGTGAGTCAAAAACTTTTATTAGCTAACTTTTCTATTTAAACAAATAAGTGAGGAAAATTGTTTTTTCAATTTCCAGGGAAAACCACCAATTTTAGCGAAAAGTGTCTCACAAACAGCTTATAGGGAGTAAAATTATCTACAAAATGAGACTTGTTAAATTAAAATCGGTTAATAAACAAAAAAGTTATTGCAAAAAAACAAGAAAAGTGACCATTTTTTTAATTTGTTTATAACTATCGCATTTATTGTTAGACTTTTATAAAACCTATGACAAGTTGAGGGTTTTG